>NC_134695.1:7007416-7307416 GCF_050947455.1 Rhinoderma darwinii
CAGGAAATGCAGGTATAAATAGACAGAGGGCGGGAGCTAGCTCCGTCTGGCCAGGCTGTGATAGGCTCTCCCACTCCTAAGCCTGCCAGCCTTAGTGGTAGAAGATGGAGTCACTCTCTCAGACTTAGGAGCAGGTGCAGACAAATTACTCACAGGCGTCGACACAGAAGCTGTGTCTGGCAGATTCTTTACAGTATCACTAGTTTAATCCATAGAGGACAAAGGAAGGATAAGGAGAGGAGCGAAGACAATGAACAATCAAGAAGCAATCCTAGCTACATTGAACTCTACATTAAGTCCATTCGGTCTCAATGTGTTAAGCAGGAATATCCACCTCAACTCGCATTTGTGAAGTATCGTATGTCTGTCACCACCATGATGAGATAAGGGAACATGATCCAAGATCATGAACCTCAAATCTTTCTCGGTGTGACCCTGCTCAAATTTTTTTTTCGACACAAGTAAATCAAGTTTATGTTTCCTGATGGAGAAGTGATGATTGTTCAACCGTGTCTTCATTTTACATGTGGTTTCACCCACATATAGTAATTTACATGGGCACCATAGTACATATATGATCTAGCTGGAATCACAAGTCAAAGTATGTCTAATCTCATGTTGAATACCTGTCCATGGGTGTATGAAAGTATTACCTTTATTCATAAATTGGCAATTAACACAGTTGTAGCATGGAAAACTGCCAGGCTTGAGAGGTCCAAGTAAAGTCTGTTTCTTGCCCCCAAGAGGCTTTTTAACCCGAGATCTAACCAATTTGTCACGTAAGTTATGTGCTCGTCTGTAGGACATAAGAGGAGCATCACTCAAGCCATCTATATGTCCATAGTTGTTTTTAATGATAGGCCAATGTTTATTAACGATTCTAGATATGTCACTACTAGAGTCGCTGTACGTGGACACAAAAGGAATTATTTTTGATGCAGAACACTTCTTCGATTTTGAAAACAAATCCTGTCTAGGTGTAGAAAGAACTTTGTTTCTATGTGCCTGTAATAGACACTTAGGGTACCCCCTTTGTAAAAAATTAGAAGTCATACTATCTAATGTTCGATCCAAATCTGTTTGGTCATCAACAATTCGTTTAACTCTGATCATTTGACTATATGGTAGTGAACGGATATTATTCCTAGGGTGGCAACTCTCAAATCTTCAAAGTGTATTTTTGTCTGTTTCCTTAGTGTACAACTTAGTCCTGAGTGTTACATCATCAATGATCACAGTAACATCCAAAAATTGGATAGACTCCATAGAATGTACCATTGTAAATTGGATATCATCATCCAGTGTATTTACATATTGATGAAAGGCCATAAAAGAGTTCTCCGTGTCCGTCCAGATGAAGAAGATGTCATCTATGTATCGCCACCACCTCAAAACATGTTTGAAGTGATGGGACACATAGATCGACACCTCCTCCATCATGTCCACAAAGATGTTCGCATAGGACGGTGCCATGTTCGACCCCATGGCTGTTCCCATGATTTGTATATAGTACTGTTCTTCAAAGGTAAAGTAATTAGATGTCAAGATAAGTTCCACCAAGGAAATAATAAATTCACAAGCAGAAACTGAAAAGTCAGAGGTACAAAGTCTACGTCTAACGGCTTCCATACCCTTACTGTGGCTGATAGAGGTGTATAATGAAGTAACGTCAAAGGACACTAATAAAGAAACACGAGGGGGAGTAACATCTCTAAGTTTAAGTAAAAAATCTGTAGTATCCTTTTATATACGATTTTGTGTTTATGGCAAAGACCCTCAGAACCTTGTCAACAAAAATAGAAATGTTGCTAAGAAGAGAACCGCTTCTCGAAACAATAGGACGTCCGGGGGGGATTATTTAAACATTTATGTATTTTTGGAAGTAAATACAGACAAGGTGTAATAGGATTTGTAACAATCAAAAAATTAATCAGGGCCTGATCAATAATACCTTCCTCATGAGCTGGACTGATTACCATCTTAATTCTGCGTTCGATGTCAAATCTAGGATCACCCTTTAGCAACCTGTAAACATTGGGATTATTTAATTGTCTCATGGCCTCCTTAATATACATCCTGGTATCCATAACCACGACCGCACCCCCTTTGTCCGCGGGTTTAACAGTGAGGTCGTGGCTATGGACCAATACGTCCAATGCCTGCATTTCAACCGTAGTAACATTAGGATGTTTGATATTATTACCCTGTGATGAAGATCTCAATGCATACAAATCTCTTTTAACTGATTCAACAAACGTTTCAACGGAATGTGACACTATAGGTGGCTGAAAATTACTCTTATTTCGTAGACCATAGCTATTAAGGCAAAAATCATGCTAGTTAATATCTAATACTTTTTCATTACTTTGGGCATCAAACCAGATTTTTAATTTGATAGACCTTACAAAATTATGGAGATCCAGTTCCAACTGGAACCAGTCCACCCATTGGCTTGGACAAAATGAGAGACCCTTTGACAACAAATGTAACTCGGCATCAGATAATAAGTGAGAAGAGATATTTACCACAGTCTGTTCACACTCCTTTTGTTGTTGAGGGTCTTCTGGCCTTGTGATTGTAAGTGCCTCTGAAAGCGGGTTCTTCCTCCCTCGGTGTCTCTTACGTCCTGCTCGCCTGGTCGCCTTTCTCTTGACGCTTCCGGATCGTTGGAGCCTAAAAAATGAATTTGGTTAGAGTCCTTAATGGTGTTTGAAGGATGTTCCTGTTTGGGTTTCTCCTTGTTGGAATAATGTTGGTCACGTGGTCTACGATCTCGTCTTTGTGGGCCATTATTAAAATAGCCAGGGTTGCCCCAGGTGTATACACGACCCAATTCATAGTCGAGCTGGTCACGATACCACTTTCTCTTCTTAGTTTCTTCTGTTTCAGACCTAGTCTTGATCAAAGAAACCTGTAACTTCTCAAGATGTATATTAAAGTCCTCAATAGGAATAAGAGATTTCAAAGTGCTCTCCAAATCACGAATCTTGACTTTCAGGGTAGCTAAGTCCCTCTGTAGAAAGTCCATATTCAGTAAAATGGTTTCCAAGGCATATTGGTTTGACAACTGCTCGTACTTAATTCGTCACGTTGCATGTGCATCGTAGGCTTTAACTGTGATCGCATACCTCGGGGAACAATTTTGTTCTTATAGTATTGTCCCAACGTTAAGAGATGTAATTCAACATTAACCAGGCGTTTCGACTCCGACTCCAAGTTGCGCTTTACGTCAGGTATTGATGGAGTGCTAAGAAAAGAGACATCGCCCTCCGCACCACTCAAGATCCTCCCTATATCCTCCTGAGAAAAAACGAATGTGTCGACTGAACGTGTACCCAAATGGGTAGTAGCTTGTTCCATAATAGAATGTAAAAAAATGATATACAAGGTGCCAGCTAGTAGGATCCTGCACATAAAACGAAGAAAAAAAGCAGCACTCACTTTAGGAAGGAATTGTATGTATATCTGGGTACCCAGCAAGTAGTCCCGATCCTTGGACTAAGCACAGATATAGATAAGGAAAATCTTGCAGCACTCCAATAAGCAAAATCGTGAAGTTTATTCAATCCACATCAAACAAAGGTGCAACGTTTCTGTCCTACAATAGGACCTTTCTCAAGCATGGTGATACAAGTGTACAAGCAAGGGTATAAATAACAGAAGTGCTCTGAAATCATCAGTCTCATTAGCATTAATTAAAACACTACACAGTGCAAAAAACATTATTATACATAGGTAAAGGTATCAAAAAAGGGAAAAATTTATACAACAGTGCAAGAGTGACAAGTGCGTAATCTTAAAAATATCGACATTAAAACATAAAATACAACATACAGTGGAGGAAATAAGTATTTGATCCCTTGCTGATTTTGTAAGTTTGCCCACTGTCAAAGTCATGAACAGTCTAGAATTTTTAGGCTAGGTTAATTTTACCAGTGAGAGATATATTATATAAAAAAAAAAAAAAGAAAATCACATTATCAAAATTATATATATTTATTTGCATGGTGCACAGAGAAATAAGTATTTGATCCCCTACCAACCATTAAGAGTTCAGCCTCCTCCAGACCAGTTACACGCTCCAAATCAACTTGGTGCCTGCATTAAAGACAGCTGTCTTAAATGGTCACCAGTATAAAAGACTCCTGTCCACAGACTCCATTAATCAGTCGGACTCTACCCTCTACAACATGGGCAAGACCAAAGAGCTTTCTAAGGATGTCAGGGACAAGATCATAGACCTGCACAAGGCTGGAATGGGCTACAAAACCATAAGTAAGACGTTGGGTGAGAAGGAGACAACTGTTTGTGCAATAGTAAGAAAATGGAAGACATACAACATGACTGTCAATCGACATCGATCTGGGACTCCATGCAAAATCTCACCTCGTGGGGTATCCTTGATCCTGAGGAAGGTGAGAGCTCAGCCAAAAATTACACGGGGGGAACTTGTTAATGATCTCAAGGCAGCTGGGACCACAGTCACCAAGAAAACCATTGGTAACACATTACGCCGGAATGGATTATAATCCTGCAGTGCCCGCAAGGTCCCCCTGCTCAAGAAGGCACATGTACAGGCCCATCTGAAGTTTGCAAATGAACATCTGGATGATTCTGAGAGTGATTGGGAGAAGGTGCTGTGGTCAGATGAGACTAAAATTGAGCTCTTTGGCATTAACTCAACTGGCCGTTTTTGGAGGAAGAGAAATGCTGCCTATGACCCAAAGAACACTGTCCCCACTGTCAAGCATAGAGGTGGAAACATTATGTTTTGGGGGTGTTTCTCTGCTAAGGGCACAGGACTACTTCACCGCATCAATGGGAGAAGGGATGGAGCCATGTACCGTCAAATCCTGAGTGACAACCTCCTTCCCTCCACCAGGACATTAAAAATGGCTCGTGGCTGGGTCTTCCAGCATGACAATGACCCGAAACATACAGCCAAGGCAACAAAGGAGTGGCTCAAAAAGAAGCACATTAAGGTCATGGAGTGGCCTAGCCAGTCTCCAGACCTTAATCCCATCGAAAACTTATGGAGGGAGCTGAAGATCCGAGTTGCCAAGCTATAGCCTCGAAATCTTAATGATTTACAGATGATCTGCAAAGAGGAGTGGGCCAAAATTCCATCTAACATGTGTGCAAACCTCATCATCAACTACTAAAAAGGTCTGACTGCTGTGCTTGCCAACAAGTATTAAGTCTTGTTTGCCAAAGGGATCAAATACTTATTTCCCTGTGCACAATGCAAATAAATATATATAATTTTGACAATGTGATTTTATTTTTTATTTTTTTTATATAATCTATCTCTCACTGGTAAAATTAACCTAGCCTAAAAATTCTAGACTGTTCATGTCTTTGACAGTGGGCAAACTAACAAAATCAGCAAGGGATCAAATACTTATTTCCTTCACTGTATATGTAATTAGAATTTAATCGAATATTCCACAGCTGTATCAAAGGAGGAGCTGTGCGAACACTCAAAAATCAACGTCAGTTGATGTTAAGCGTAATCAGAAACACCCATTAATGGGTTAGTGCTTCGTGCTGAGTCCAGCATTTGTGAATCTCTAGTGCGCATGCCTCAACCGCACACCGGAAGTGTACATATAAACATGCAACAAAATAACCGCTGGATTGAAGCACTAACCCATTAATGGGTGTTTCTGATTACGCTTAACATCAAGTGACGTTGATTGGTGAGTGTTCGCACAGCTCCTCCTTTGATACAGCTGTGGAATATTCTATTAAATTCTAATTACATATATGTTGTATTTTATGTTTTAATGTCGATATTTTTAAGATTACGCACTTGTCACTTTTGCACTGTTGTATCAATTTTTCCCTTGTTTTATACCTTTACCTATGTACAATAATGTTTTTTGCACTATGTGTAGTGTTTTAATTAATGCTAATGAGACTGATGATGTCAGAGCACTTCTGTTATTTATACCCTTGCTTGTACACTTGTATCACCATGCTTGAAAAAGGTCCTATTGTAGGACGGAAACGTTGCACCTTTGTTTGATGTAGATTGAATAAACTTCACGATTTTGCTTATTGGAGTGCTGCAAGATTTTCTTTATCTATATATATATATTTGTGTGTGTATATACACTACCGTTAAAAAGTTTAGGGTCACTTAGGAACTTCCTTATTTTTTTAAAGAAAAGCACAGTTTTTTTCAATGAAGATAACATTAAATTAATCAGAAATACACTCTATACATTGTTAATGTGGTAAATGACTATTCTAGCTTCAAACATCTGGTTTTTAATGCAATATCTACATAGGTGTATAGAGGCCCATTTCCAGCAACCATCACTCCAGTGTTCTAATGGTACATTGTGTTTGCTAACTGTGTTAGACGTCTAATGGATGATTAGAAAACACTTGAAAACCCTTGTACAATTATGTTAGCACCGCTGTAAACTGTTTTGCTGTTTAGAGGAGCTATAAAACTGACCTTCCTTTGAGTAGTTGAGAATCTGGAGCATTACATTTGTGGGTTCGATTAAACTCTCCAAATGGCTAGAAAAAGAGAGCTTTCATGTGAAACTCGACAGTCGATTCTTGTTCTTAGAAATGAAGACTATTCCATGCGAGAAATTGGCAAGAAACTGAAGATTTCCTACAACGGTGTGTACTACTCCCTTCAGAGGACAGCGCACACACAGGCTCTAACCAGAGTAGAAAGAGAAGTGGGAGGCCCCGCTGCACAACTGAGCAACAAGACAAGTACATTAGAGTCTCTAGTATGAGAAATAGACGCCTCACAGGTCCTCAACTGGCAGCTTCATTAAATAGTACCCGCAAAACGCCAGTGTCAACGTCTACAGTGAAGAGGCGACTCCGGGATGCTGGCCTTCAGGGCAGAGTGGCAAAGAAAAACCCATATCTGAGACTGGGTAATAAAAGGAAAAGATTAATGTGGGCAAAAGCACACAGACATTGGACAGAGGAAGATTGGGAAAAAGTGTTATGGACAGACGAATCGAAGTTTGAGGTGTTTGGATCACACAGAAGAACATTTGTGAGACGCAGAACAACTGAAAAGATGCTGGAAGAGTGCCTGACGCCATCTGTCAAGCATGGTGTAGGTGAAATGATGGTCTGGGTTTGCTTTGGTGCTGGTAAAGTGGGAGATTTGTTCAAGGTAAAAGGGATTTTGAATAAGGAAGGCTATCACTCCATTTTGAAACGCCGTGCCATACCTGTGGACAGCGCTTGATTGGAGCCAATTTCATCCTACAACAGGACAATGACCCAAAGCACACCTCCAAATTATGCAAGAACTATTTAGGGAAGAAGCAGGCAGCTGGTATTCTATCTGTAATGGCGTGGCCAGTGCAGTCACCAGATCTCAACCCCATAGAGCTGTTGTGGGAGCAGCTTGACCGTATGGTACGCAAGAAGTGCCCATCAAGCCAATCCAACTTGTGGGAGGGCCTTCTGGAAGCATGGGGTGAAATTTCTCCCGATTACCTCACCAAATTAACAGCTAGAATGCCAAAGGTCTGCAATGCTGTAATTGCTGCAAATGGAGCATTCTTTGACGAAAGCAAAGTTTGAAGGAGAAAATTATTATTTCAAATAGAAATCATTATTTCTAATCTTGTCAATGTCTTGACTATATTTTCTAGTCATTTTGCAACTCATTTGATAAATATAAGTGTGAGTTTTCATGGAAAACACAAAATTGTCTGGGTGACCCCAAACTTTTGAACGGTAGTGTGTGTGTGTGTGTGTGTGTGTGTGTGTGTGTGTGTGTATATATATATATATATATATATATATATTACACACACGTGACACTCGGGAAGATGGGACACAGGACAGGCTGCATAAGAGAAGCTGTTGGCAGTAAAGTGCTGGTGGGATGGGTAGAAGCTTTGTGTTGGAGAGTAGTTCCCAGGTCAGGCAGTCACAGAGGTAAATTTCAGAACAGATACCTGAACTATGTGCTCTCCTGCTCCCCCTACTGTCAGACCTCTTCAGGGTCACAATAGATAGATGGGCACTGATCAGCATGAATACACATAAAACCATTCAGGGTGAAGCTATTGTCCACATTCCCATTGTCCTGTTGTCATCTGCAGCTATTGGGCATCCTAATAGAGCCATATGCACCCAATGCGCATTACGTGTGGATTTGCGGTGCCAAATCTGCAGAATAATACCGTACCAGCAAAGTAAATGAGATTTAACCCTTTCCCGACATTTGACATATCCATACACCAAAGTCGGGTAGGGGAAGTATGGAACGGGCTCACGATGCTGTTACAGCCGACACTTCAGAGTAATGAGTGGCATCGCGCTCGATCGTGAGCCTGCTCGTTTAGCTCGTTAAATGCCGCGGTCAATAGCGACCACAGCATTTAAATCGTTAGAGGGGTCGATCCCCTCTAACAGCTCATCGCGCTCCCCGTGAAGCAATCGCGGGGGGGGGCGATGGTTGCTATGGCTGCCTGGGGGCAGTCCCCCCTGTAGATAACGCCATACAGCCCCCTCTGTAGATAACGCCATACAGTCCCCCCTGTAGATAACGCCATGCAGCCCCCTCTGTAGATATCTACAGAGGGGGCTGTATGGCGTTCTCTACAGAGGGGGCTGTATGGCGTTCTCTACAGAGGGGGCTGTATGGCGTTCTCTACAGAGGGGGCTGTATGGCGTTATCCACAGGGGGGCTGTATGGCGTTCTCTACAGAGGGGGCTGTATGGCGCTATCAGCAGGGGGGCTGTATGGCGCTATCCACAGGGACTGTATGGCGTTATCTACAGAGTTGGCTGTAAGGCGTTATCTACAGGGGGGGGTCTGTAGGGAACGCCATACAGCCCCCCCTGTAGGGAACGCCATACAGCCCCCCCTGTAGGGAACGCCATACAGCCCCCCCTGTAGGGAACGCCATACAGCCCCCCCCTGTAGGGAACGCCATACAGCCCCCCCTGTAGGGAACGCTATACAGCCCCCCCTGTAGGGAACGCTATACAGCCCCCCCTGTAGGGAACGCCATACAGCCCCCCCTATAGGGAACGCCATACAGACCCCCCTGTAGGGAACGCTATACAGCGCCCCGCCTGTAGGGAACACCATACAGCTCCCCCCTGTAGGGAACGCCATACAGTCCCCCCTGTAGGGAACGCCATACAGCCCCCCCTGTAGGGAACGCTATACAGCCCCCCCTGTAGGGAACGCCATACAGCGTCCCCAACCCCCCAAAAAAATGCGACCTACAGTGTGAAAACACAAAAGACATGTATCCCCTCCACAGGATAGGGGATACATGTGTGATCGCTGGCAGAGATAGGGAGAACAGGGGACCTACTATGCTTGCCGTCAGTGAGTAGCTGACAGTTCTAATACACTGCACTACGCATGTAGTGCAGTGTATTAGAATTGCGATCAGGGCCTCCTGCCCTCAAGTCCCCTAATGGGACAAAGTAATAAAGTAAAAAAAAAGATGTGTAAAAATAAGAAAATAAAAGTTTTAAAAGTATTAAAAGTAAAAATCCCCCTTTTTACCTTATCAGTCCTCTATTATTAATAAAAATATATAAACAAACAAATAAACTATACATAATTGGTATCGCAGCATCCGTAACGGCCTGACCTACAAAATTATTTTGTTATTTATCCCGCACTGTGAACGCCGTAAAAGAAAATAATAAACCGTACCACAATCACAATTGTTTGGTCACTTCAACTCCCAAAAAATGGAATAAAAAGAGATCAAAAAGTCGCATGTACCTAAAAATGGTACCGATCGAAACTACAGTTCGTTACGCAAAAAATAAGTCCTCGCACGGCTTTATTGATGGGAAAATAAAAAAGTTCTGGCTCTTAGAATAAGGTAACACAAAAACTGAATGATTTTTTACAAAACTTATTTTACTGTGCAAATGCCATAAGGGTATGTTCACACGATGAGAGGCATTTACGTGTGAAAAGACAGACTGTTAACAGCTGCCTCGTTTCACACGTAAATGCTCCTCCTCGCATTTTGCGAGCCGTCTGAGACGCTCATAAATCTTGAGCTGTGCTTCATTGAGTTCAATGAAGAACAGCTCAAATTACGTGGCAAAGAAGTGCCCTGCACTTCTTTGCCGAGGCAGTCCATTTACGCGTCGTCGTTTGACAGCTGTCAAACGACGACGCGTAAATTACAGGTCGTCTGCACAATACGTCGGTAAACCCATTCAAATGAATGGGCAGATGTTTGCCGATGTATTGTAGCCCTATTTTCCGGCGTAAAACGAGGCATAATACGCCTCGTTTACGCCTGAAAATAGGTCGTGTGAACCCAGCCTGACATTAAAAAAAAACTATAAACATATGGTATCGCCGTAATCGTATCGCCCTGCAGAATAAAATGAATATGTCATTTATAGCGCGCGGTGAACGCTGTAAAAAAAATAGAATAAAAAAACAATAGTAGAATTGATGTTTTTTAGTCACCACGCCACCTAAAAATAGAATAAAAACTTATCAAAAAGCCGCATGCACCCCAAGAAAACTACAATGAATTCCGCAAGGGGTCTAGTTTCCAAAATGGGGTCACTTTTGGGGGGTTTCCACTGTTTTGGCACCACAAGACCTCTTCAAACCAGACATGGTGCCTAATAAAAAAGAGGCCTCAATATCCACAAGGTGCTCCTTTGCTTCGGAGGCCGGTGCTTCAGTCTATTACCGCACTAGGGCCACATGTGGGATATTTCTCAAAACTGCAGAATCTGGGCAATACATATTAAGTTGCGTTTCTCTGATAAAACCTTTTGTGTTATAAAAAAAAAGGTATAAAGAGGATTTTCTGACAAAAAAAACATGTAAATTTCACCTCTACTTTGCTCTAAATTCCTGTGAAACACCTAAAGGGTTCATAAACTTTCTAAATGCTGTTGTGAATACTTTGAGGGGTCTAGTTTCAAAAATGGGGTGTTTCATAGGGGTTTCTAATATATGGGTTCCTCAAAGCAACTTCAGAACTGAACTGTAACCTAAAAAAATAAATAAATTAGGCAATACTTCGCTTGTTACATTATACTGATAATGAGCCGTGCCCACCCCGAGATGACCCCAGTTTTGACCGTTTGTATAAACGGAGACCCCTATTAGACCGTTTCAGTGCCCAGTTTTCCCAAGCATACACCCCCGAGATGTGTATTTCTATTGATGAGTCTTTGGTACATTTTAAAGGGAGGCTTCAATTCCGCGAGTACCTGCCGGGTAAGAGGGCAAGGTATGGCGTGAAGATGTATAAGCTGTGCGAGGGTGCATCAGGCTATACCTACAGATTTAGGATATATGAAGGGAATGACAGCAGTAGTCAGCCCCCAGAATGCCCCCCCCCCCTTACTGGGAGTTAATGCAAAAACTGTGTGGGATTTGGGGCACCCACTGCTAGACCAGGGTTACCACCTCTACCTAGATAATTTTTATACCAGGGTCCCACTCTTCAACTGCCTCGCTTCCAGAAGTCCTGCGGCATGCGCCACTGCTAGAAGAAATCTGAGAGGCCTCCCTAAGACTCTGCTTGGGCAAACACTCAGAAGGGGTGAGAGCAGGGCACAATCTAGCAGCAACATATTGTGTGTCAAGTACAAGACAAGAGAGATGTCCTTGTATTGACAACAATACATGGCCACACCAGTACCCATGTACCTGTACGAGGTACCAGTACAGACACCCCCAAACCAGACTGTATCCTGGACTACAATAGGTACATGGGAGGGGTGGACTTGTCAGATCAAGTCCTGAAGCCCTACAGCGCCATGCGGTGTGGTATAAGAAGCTGGCCGTGCACATCATACCGATGACTTTGTACGTGCTACGTCGATGTGCAGGCCAGAGGGGAACTTTCCTGTAATTTCAAGAGGTGATTATCAAGAACCTAAATCTTTAGGGACCAGGAAGGGGGGGCTCCCAGTACTTCTGGAAGCGAGGCCACACGCATCGTACAAGGGCAACACTTTCCAGGAGAAGTTCCCCAAACTGGCAAGGGAAAAAGTCAAAAGAGGTGCAAAGTCTTCTATAAGAGGGGGATAACGGAGGACACAATATATCAATGTGACACGTGTCCCGAAAAACCAGAGCTCTGTATGAAAGAGTGTTTTAAAATTTATCATACATCCCTTGGTTTATAATTTACCCCAATTTTACTTACCCTGATGTACTCCGCACAGCTTATCCCACCTCGTCTTTCCCCTCTGGGCCCTGCTGTGTGCCCAGTCAGCGGATAACAGCCACATGTAGGGTATTGCTGTACCCAGGAGAACCCACATTACAGTTTATGGGGTGTATGTCTCCAGTCAAAATGCTCACTACACCTCTAGATGAATGCCTTAAGGGTGTAGTTTTTAAAACGGGGTCACTTCTTGCGGGTTTCAACTGTACTGGTACCTCAGGGGCTTCTGCATACATGACTTCGCACCAGAAAATCCCCAGTAGGCCAAATGGTGGTCCTTTCCTTCTGAGCCCTCCCTTTATCAACACAAATGGGGTATTGCGGCACTCAGAACAAATTGCGCAACAGAATGGGGTATTTTGTTTCTTGTGAAAATAAGACATTTTCAGCCAAAACGACATATTATTGGAAAAAATATTTTTTTTTAAATTCCCAGCCCAATTCAAATAAGTTCTGTGAAGAAACTATGGGGTCTATATGGTCACATTACCCATAAATAAATTCCTTGAGGGGTGTAGTTTCCAAAATGGGGTCACTTCTGGTGGGTTTCCATTGCTTTGATACCTCTGGGGCTCTGCAAATGCGACATGGCACCCGAAAACCAATCCAGCTAATCTGGACTCCAACAAACACATAGCGCTCCTTTCCTTCTGAGTCCTGCCATGGGCCCAAACATCAGTTTATCACCACAAATGGGGTATTGCCGCACTAAGGACAAATTGGGCAACAAAATGGGGTATTTTGTTCCTTGTGAAAATAAGAAATTTTGATCACAAATGACATATTTTATTGGAAAAAATTAAATTTTTTTATTTCACAGCCCAATTCAAATAGGTGCTGTGAAAAAACTGTGCGGTCAAAATGGTAACAACAACCATAAATGAATTCCTTGAGGGGTTTATTTTCAAAATGGGGTCACTATTGGGGGATTCCTACTGTTTTGGCACCTCAACACCTTTTCAAACCTGGCATGCTGCCTAAAATATATTCTAATAAAAAAGAGGCCTCAAAATGCACTAGGTGCTTCCTTGCTTCTAGGGCTTGTGGACAATACATATTTATTATAATTAATAACCTCCAGATACAAGAAAATTACTAGGCTAGGTATTGTTCCAAAGAACATCCTCCCTTCTATAATTTTTGGGCAACTATAATAGATACATTTATTCAGGAAAAACAGAGTCTAAAGCCAATTTATGTCAGAGTATAAAAAAAACTTTATTTAGATATACAAAATAACAAACATTAAAAAGATATATATGACAGGAGAAACTCTATAAATAGTCAACATAGAAATACATCAGGAAAGCCTGAGTTATAAATGGTAAACCCTATTGTATGGGCTGCTGTAAGAGTATCGCTGATATAGGGTATTGTTAATTTCAATCTATACACATATTAATGCTTAAGCAGGACATAAATAGTCCAGAGATAAAGCTACTTACCTGCAAACGCTGATGCTGCTGCAGAATCAACTAGCCTCTGGTGCCGATGTGTCCTCGCTCGTCCGACACGATGCAGGACCTGGGGCAGGAAGTGAGTGACGTCACAGCGTGATCTCTCGAGAACACGCTGTGTGTCTGTGCACTGTAGAAAGCTGGGTGTTACCGAAGAGAAGTGTATGATGCTGATTCGTCAGCATCATACACTTCTATTCACAACGCCCAGCTAGTAAAAGTAAAAACGCCCAGATGTACATACACAATACACGCCCAGTTGTACTTTAGAAAGCCTTATTTGCATAAATATAAAAATGGTCATAACTTAGCCAAAAATGCTCGTTTTAAAAAAAAACAAAATCGTTACTCTTATCTACATTGCAGCGCTGATCTGCTGCAATAGGAGATAGGGGTTACAAAATCTGGTGACAGAGCCTCTTTAAGGCCAAAACTAGGCTGCGTCCTTAAGGGGTTAAATATAATTTTCTCACAGGTAGGATACGTTACCAAGTTTCTGCAACTTAATTCTGTATGGAAATTCTACAGTGTTTACAGTAGCAGCAAAGTGGATGAGATCTCTGCAAGAAAATCACAGAAAAGTCATGTGGGAAGTGTTCTGTGGTTTAGGTTTCAAATCCCCAGCATGTCAATTCATGCTGCGTGTTCTGTGCGGAGGTGCTGCGTGTTTGAGCCATGGACCTGAATTGGGAGCACAAGTTCAGCACTATAATTTGCAAGTTGAGTTGCAGTTTGTACAGCGTTTACGAAGGGGAAACGCCGTAAAAGCTGCAGGAAATCTGCAGCTGTTCATAAAGTTTGCTACAATCAATGCTTCACACTAAATCCACAGGTACAAATGCTGTGGAAAATATGCAATAATTCCCGCAGCTACGTTGCAATTTCTGAAACTGATTTACCTGTGTTTTTTTGAGATTCCACTGCAGATTTTCTGTTGCTGAAAATCTGCAGCATATCCATGGTTGGGAGGTATGTCCTCCCTGTTCCAACATGACTGTGCCTGTGCACAAAGTAAGGTCCATAAAGTCATGGTTTGACAAGTTTGGTGTGGAGGTACTCGAGTGGTTGGCTCAGAGCTATGACCTCAACCCCATCCAAAACCTTTGGGATGAACTTCAACACGATTGCGAGCCAGATATTCTCATCCAACATCAGTGCCTGATCTCAAAAATCCTCTTATGACTGTAGGAGCACAAATTCCCACAGACACCCTCCAAAATCTTATGAAAAGCCTGCTCTGGGCAATGTTCTGCTGGGAAACCTTGGGTCCTGGCATTCATGCGGATGTTACTTTGACACGTGCTTCCTACCTAAATATTGTTGCAGACCAAATACATTCCTTTATTGCAACGGTATTCCCTAATGGTAGGGGCCTTTTTTAGCAGGATAATGCGCCCTGCCACACTGCAAAAATTGTTCAGTAATTGTTTGAGGAACATGGCAAAGAGCTCAAGTATCAACCCTGACCCTGGATTTCGCTGTCTCTTCTTCTTCTGAGGCAAAGCTAATAGTAAGTCCTCCAGCGATCAGCTGACATCTACACAGAGTTTGTACTGTATGTTCTTCCCATGTTTGTGTGGGTTACCCCCGGCTACTTTATCTAAGGGTTCATTCACATGACCGTTTTGTACAGAGCCTTAGGCCTCAAGCACAATTCAGTGAAATGCTTTAGTGTGCTATCCGTTTTATTAATGGCTAGCACACTGATCCATTCATTTCTATGTCACCATGCACACTTCTGTTATTTTAACAGTTCCGTGCGACCGTTCCGCGAAAAATACAACAGGTGTTACTCTTGTCCGTCAGTCTCGGCCTTTCTATTCATTTGGTCCGTTAAAACAACGGACCGCACACGGAAGCCATCTGTGTGCGAAATGTGTTTCGCGGTTCCGTGATTTACGGCCGTACAGATAGCAACGGATGTGTGCTTTAGGCTGCCATAGAGGTAAATGCACCTTCTACTGAAACCTGCATATCTCTCAAATTTCATACACAGTTTTTCCTTTTGGATTCTGACAGACCTATGTGACTCCTTGATTACAGACTACAATCAAACCCTGATTAATAATGATCTTGATGACCTGAACTACTCATATTCCATTATCGATCGCTCTTCTTTATCTAAAACTTTCAGGCAAATTAGACCATAGTCTCAACAAAACTTTTGATTCTGGAGAAGGACAATAGGTGATCCTGAAATATGAAAGAAGCATTGTTCCCCCTAAGGCCCTGATCACATCAAACTTTTAATCTACGTTTAACGTGTATGCTGTAAAAGTACTCCGCATACCAGCTAAACAAGTTAATAGGCTTTCATTGCTAGACGGAGGCAAACAGAGCATACTTCTGGCCTCTGTCTGGTCAATATACGTTCGCATACCGCAAAAAAATACCGCAACGATGGAATCCCTTAAAATCTTCCTTTTTATACGTTTTATTTAATATGGGAGCCTAAGGGGAACAGATGCCACTACTAGTCCTTTTCAATGAATTAGAATATCATCAAAAAGTTAATTAATTTTAGTAATTCAATTTAAAAAGTGAAACTCATATTATATAGCGTCATTACACACAGAGTGATCTATTTCCAGCATTTTTTCTTTTAATATTGATGATTATGGCTAACAGTTAATGAAAACCCCAAACTTTGTCACTCAGAAAATTAGAATATTAAATAAACCCAATTTAAAAAATGATCTTTAACCCCTTCCCTCTTTGGCCACTTTTGACCTTCCTGACAGAGCCTCATTTTTCAAATCTGACATGTTTCACTTTATGTGGTAATAACTCCGGAATGCTTTTACCTATCCAAGCGATTCTGAGATTGTTTTCTCGTGACACATTGGACTTTATGTTACTGGCAAAATTTGCCCGATACATTCAGTATTTAATTGTGAAAAACACCAAAATTTAGCGAAAAATTGCAAAAATTAGCATTTTTCGCAATTTAAATGTATCTGCTTGTAAGACAGGCAGTTATACCACACAAAAATGTTGCTAACTAACATCCCCCATATGTCTACTTTAGATTGGCATCGTTTTTTGAACATCATTTTATTTTTCTAGGACATTACAAGGCTTAGAACTTTAGCAGCAATTTCTCACATTTTCAAGAAAATTTCAAAATGCTATTTTTACAGGGGCCAGTTCAGTTGTGAAGTGGCTTTGAGGCCCTTAGATATTAGAAACCCCCAATAAGTCACCCCATTTTAAAAACTGCACCCCTCAAAGTATTCAAAACAGCATTTAGAAAGTTTCTTAACCCTTTAGACATTGCGCAGGAATTAAGGCAAAGTAGAGGTGAAATTTACAAAGTTCATTATTTTTTTCCAGAAATTCATTTTGAATCCATTTTTTTTGTACCACAGAAGGTTTTACCCAAGAAATGCAACTCAATATTTATTGCCCAGGTTCTGCAGTTTTAGGAAATATCCCACATGTGGCTTTAGTGTGCTACTGGACTGAAGCACCGGCCTCAGAAGCAAAGGAGCACCTGGTGGATTTTGGGCCTCCTTTTTATTAGAATATATTTTAGGCACCATGTCAGCTTTGAACAGGTCTTGTGGAACTAAAACAGTGGAAACCCCCAAAAAGTGACCCCATTTGGGAAACTACACCCCTCGAGGAATTTATTTAGTGGTGTAGCAAGCATTTTGACCGGCCAGTTTTTTTGCAAAAATTTTTGGAACTAGGCCATGAAAATGAAAATCTACATTTTTTCAAATAAAATGTAGGTTTAGCTAATTTTTTTTCATTTCCAAAAGAACTAAAGTAGAAAAAGCACCACAACATTTGTAGAGCAATTTCTCCCGAGTAAAACAATACCCCACATGTGGTAATAAACGGTTGTTTGGACACACGGCAGGGCTTAGAAGGGAAAGAGCGCCATTTAGCTCTTGGAACTCAAATTTAGCAGGAATGGTTTGCTGAGGCCATGTCGCATTTGCAAAGCCCCTGAGGGGATAGAACAGTGGAAACCCCCAACAAGTGAACCCATTTTGGAAACTACACCCCATGAGGAAATTATCTAGGGGTACAGTGAGCAGCTTGACCCCACAGGTGTTTTACAGAACTTATTGGAAGTAGGCTGTAAAAATGAAAATCTACATTTTTTCAAAGAAAATGTAGGTTTAGGTATTTTTTTTCATTTCCACAAGAACTGAAGGAGAAAAAGCAAATTTGTAAAGAAACTTCTCCTGAGTAAAACAATACCCCACATGTGGTCACACACATCTGTTTGGACACACGGTAGGGCTGAGAATGGAACTAGCACCATTTGGATTTTGGAATGGTTTCTGGGAGCCATGTCACATTTGCTGAGCCCCTGTAGTACTAGTACAGTGGAAACACCCCAAAAGTGACTCCATTTGGGAAACTGCACCCCCTGAGGAATCATCTAGGGGTATAGTGAAAATTTTGATCCCAAAGGTTTTTTGCTGAATTAATTAGAATTAAGCCATGAAAATAAAAAATAATTTTACAAGATGTAGATTTAGATCAACATTTTTCATTTTTACAAGGAATAGAGAAGAAAAAGCACCCCAACATTTGTAAAGTAATTTCTCCCGAGTACGGTAACACACCATATGTGGTTATAATCAGCTGTTTACATATATGGGAGCATTCAGAAGAAAAGAAGCAGTATTTATCTTTTGGAGCGTAGATTTTGCTGGAATGGTTTGCGGACGCCATGTTGCATTTGCAAAACCACTGATGTACCAAACAAAAGTGACCCCGTTTTAGAAACTACACCCCTAAAGGCATTTATCAAGGGGTGTAGTGAGAATTTAGACTCCACAGGTGTTTTTCAGAAATTAATACGCAGTGGATGGTGCAAAGTGAATATTGCAATTTCTCCACTGATATGCCCATTCACCGCACAATATATTGTTCCCCTAGAGAATCTTACCCCATAAATTGTTAAGCGGGTTCTCCCGGGTATGGTAAGGCCTTACTTGTGGACATAAATTGCTGTTTGGGCACACTGTAGGGCTAAGAAGGGAAAGACCGCCATTTTGAGCATGGATTTTGCTTAGTAATAGTTCTGTTTGGGGTTTTGCTGGTATTTCCGTTTATAATGTGGGGGCATATGTAATCTGTGCGGAGTACATCAGGGCATAATAAGAGGGTATAATAATGGGGTAAATAATACAATTATCCATAGAAGTGTGTTACTATGTGAAGCAAGCCGTTCTGCTCAGGCCGGTGTCACACTGCTAAACGGTTTTCTTTCTTATCCCCTTTTGTAACACTCTGCACCTTTTGGGGACTTTTTCTCCTTCGTAGTTTGGGAAAAATTACTGGGAAAGTGTTGCCCTGGTATAATACGGGCACCCTCGCTTCCAGCGGATGTGCCATGTCCATTCCCTTTCCTTGTTCCTAAATACTAGGGCCCTGAAACTAAAGGAATGTTCCCCTCCGGACTGCGCATTGAGATGTTTTTTCATCACCGCATTACTAGTGCCATAACTTTTTTTTGTTTTTCAGTTGATTGAGCGGTGTGCAGGCTTGTTTTTTGCGAGACGGGCTGTAGATTTTATTGGTACCATTTTAGAACACATACGACTTTTTGATCACTTTATTTCATTTTTTGGTAAAGGAAATTACCAAAAACAAGTAATTCTGGAATAGTTTTATATAGGGTTTTTTTTTAGGCATCTACAGTGCGCCCTAAATTACATGTTAGCTTTATTCTGCGGGTCGATACGATTACGGCGATACCAAATTTATATAGTTTTTTTTATGTATTGCAGCTTTTGCACAATTAAATCACTTTTTTTATAAAATCATTTGTTTTCTGTGTCGACATATTCTAAGACCCATAACTTTTTTATTTTTGCGTGCACAAAGCGGTGTCAGGGATTATTTTTTGCAGGACGGATTGTCGTTTTTTATTAGTACTATTTTGGAGTAAATGTGACTTTTTGATCACTTTTTATAGCATTTTTTGGAAGGAGATGTGACCTAAAAACAAAGATTCTGGCGTTGTTTTTCATGTTGTTTTTTTTTACGGCGTTCACCGTGCGGGATAAATTACATAATTGTTTTGTAGTTTGGGTCGTTACGTACGCGGCCATACCAATTATGTATAGTTTTTTTAATTTTTACGGTTTTCCCAACATAAGAGACTTACTATGGGAAAAAAGTAAGTTTAGCTTTATTTTTATTTGAAATGTGTGTGTTTTTATTGTTTTACCACATTTTTATTAACTTTTTTGACTTGTCCCACTAGGGGACGTGAGGGCCTGATGCCCCGATCGCTACTCTAATACGTAGTGCAGTGTATTAGCGCTGTCAGTTATTCACTGACAGCAAGCCTATGAGAACACACCGCAGGCCCGATTGCATCACTGGGTTGCCGGTCGGGTGAAAACCTACAGTAAAGGAAATAAGTATTTGATCCCTTGCTGATTTTGTAAGTTTGCCCACTGTCAAAGATATGAAATTTTTAGGCTAGGTTAATTTTACCAGTGAGAGATAGATTATATATAAAAAAATACAAAAAAAAATCACATTGTCAAAATTATATATATTTATTTGCATTGTGCACAGAGAAATAAGTATTTGATCCCTTTGGCAAACAAGACTTAATACTTGGTGGCAAAACCCTTGTTGGCAAGCACAGCAGTCAGACGTTTTTAGTAGTTGATGATGAGGTTTGCACACATGTTAGATGGAATTTTGGCCCACTCCTCTTTGCAGATCATCTGTAAATCATTAAGATTTCGAGGCTATCGCTTGGCAACTCGTTTCTTCAGCTCCCTCCATAAGTTTTCGATGGGATTAAGGTCTCGAGACTGGCTAGGCCACTCCATGACCTTAATGTGCTTCTTTTTGAGCCACTCCTTTGTTGCCTTGGCTGTATGTTTCGGGTCATTGCTGGAAGAATCAGCCACGAGCCATTTTTAATGTCCTGGTGGAGGGAAGGAGGTTGTCACTCAGGATTTGACGGTACATGGCTCCATCCATTCTCCCATTGATGCGGTGAAGTAGTCCTCTGCCCTTAGCAGAGAAACACCCCCAAAACATAATGTTTCCACCTCCATGCTTGACAGTGGTGACGGTGTTCTTTGGGTAATAGGCAGCATTTCTCTTCCTCCAAACACGGCGAGTAGAGTTAATGCCAAAGAGCTCAATTTTAGTCTCATCTGACCACAGCACCTTCTCCCAATCACTCTCAGAATCATCCAGATGTTCATTTGCAAACTTCAGACGGGCCTGTACATGTGCCTTCTTGAGCAGGGAGACCTTGCGGGCACTGCAGGATTTTAATCCATTATGGCGTTATGTGTTACCAATGGTTTTCTTGGTGACACTGGTCCCAGCTGCCTTGAGATCATTAACAAGTTCCCCCCGTGTAGTTTTCGGCTGAGTTCTCACCTTACTCAGGATCAAGGATACCCCACGAGGTGAGATTTTGCATGGAGCCCCAGATCGATGTCGATTGACAGTCATTTTGTATGGCTTCAATTTTCTTACTATTGCACCAACAGTTGTCTCCTTGTCACCCAGCATCTTACTTCTGGTTTTGTAGCCCATTCCAGCCTTGTGCAGGTCTATGATCTTACCCCTGACATCCTTAGAAAGCTCTTTGGTCTTGCCCATGTTGTAGAGGTTAGAGTCAGGCTGATTAATGGAGTCTGTAGATAGGAGTCTTTTATAGAGCTGACCATATGAGACAGCTGTCTTTAATGCAGGCACCAAGTTGATTTGGAGCGTGTAACTGGTCTGGAGGAGGCTGAACTCTTAATGGTTGGTAGGGGATCAAATACTTATTTCTCTGTGCACCATGCAAATAAATATATATAATTTTGACTAAGTGATTTTCTTTTTTTTTTTTTTTATATATAATCTATCTCTCACTAGTAAAATTAACCTAACCTAAAAATTCTAGACTGTTCATGTCTTTGACAGTGGGCAAACTTACAAAATCAGCAAGGGATCAAATACTTATTTCCTTCACTGTATCAGATGCTGCGCTCTATTGAGCGCAGCATCTGAGGGGTTAATCTGCTGGATCCGAGAATAGCTCCGGTCCTGGCAGTAACAGGAGGGTGCCAGCTGTATAATACAGCTGTCACCCCGCGGTGATAGTGCCGGCTCTGCTCCTGAGCCCGCACCATCACTGCGCCGTAACTGTACTGCACTTTGCGGGAACACCTTCCCGGCAGCGCCGTATATATACGGCAGATGTCGGGAAGGGGTTAATACCGAAATGTTGGCCTACTGAAAAGTATGTACAGTATATGCACTCAATACTTGGTCTGGGCCCCTTTTGCATGAATTACTTCATCAATGCGGAATGGCATGGAGGCGAACAGCCTGTGGCACTGCTGAGGTGTTATGGAAGCCCAGGTTGCTAGGATAGATGGTGCCCTGTGCGAAATGATCTTTTGGCGCCCCACTCTATCATTAAAAAAAAATTCCCCATAAAAAAATTATAATGCCCCTTTAGTGCCCCCATACAGTATAATAATAATATTTAATAATCTATTACAACCCCTTCAAGGACACAGTATTTTGTCCTCTAATTGTGCCCACAGTATTATGCCATCTGTAGTACCCCTACACAGTATAATGTCCGCTTAGTGGCCCCCACACATTATAGTGCCCCCCTGTAGATTTTGCCATACATCCTCCCTGTAGACAGTGCCATAATTCCCCACCTCCTTTTTGTAGATCATGCCATACATGCCATACAGTCCCCCACCTCCCCCTTGTAGACAGTGCCATACAGTCCCCCACCTCCCCATTGTAGACCGTGCCATACAGTCCCCGCACCTCCCCCTTGTAGACAGTGCCCCCAAACAAAAACAAAAATTGTACTCACCTAGGCCCTGTTCCCATGACGAACTGAGCTGCTCCATGACGGGACCCTGTAGCCTAGTATAGAGTTTCCCAACATTTTCGGACTCGAGGCAGCACTGGAAAAACAAAATTTCCTCAGGGCCCCCCTACCAAAAATTGTTTTGAGAAAGACAGAAAACGGCTAAGAACGAGCACTACTGTAATGATAGGGGTAGGGAAACGGACAAGTGAGCCCTAATCCACCCGCCACTCTGTCCCTGCCTACTTGCAACGACCCGCCCTAGGCGACGGGGTACAACTGGGCGGCGGTCCCTATGCTCAGTAAGTGCACGAGACAAACAGACAAGGGTACACAAAGCTAAGGGAAATGGGGCAGTTGCCCACGGCAACACCGTGAGCAACAAGAGAGGT
Organism: Rhinoderma darwinii; assembly: GCF_050947455.1. Lineage (NCBI taxonomy): Eukaryota > Metazoa > Chordata > Amphibia > Anura > Rhinodermatidae > Rhinoderma > Rhinoderma darwinii. Next base: position 7,030,275 of record NC_134695.1, read on the forward strand.
GAACGAGCCGAGTCAAACCAGGAGTGTACGAGGTACCAAACGCAGAGCAGAAGAGTAGTCAGTAAGCCAGGGTCAGTATGGAGCAGGATCAAATAGTCAGGAGCTGTAGCTGGCCCAGGAAACCACACGAGAAGAATCACAAGCACTGGAGGAACAGGAAAGGCAGGTATAAATAGACAGAGGGCGGGAGCTAGCTGAGTCTGGCCAGGCTGCGATAGGCTCTCCCACTCCTAAGCCTGCCAGCCTGAGTGGTGGAAGCTGGAGTCAGTCTCAGAGACATAGACTCAGGTGCCGACTGATTACCTATGGGCGTTAACCCCGCTGTGCCTGGCAGATCCTTTACAACTACACTCGTAGGGTATGTTCTTTTTGTAAGGCAAAAAAAATCTGCCTCAAAATTCCTTCAGCAACGGACAGCGTTGTGTGACCTTTTTTTTGTGTTTTTTTCTTAAGCTGTTGAAGCGAATGCAAAAGACGCAGGAAAAAAAAGCTCCAAAAGGGAGCCGCAGGTATTTTCTGCCTCCTATTAATTTCAATTGGAGGTCAGAGGTGGAAACCACTTGAAGACCATCAGCCCCCCACTCACAGTAAAATGACCATCAACCCCCCACTTACAGTAAAATGACCATCAGCCCACCACTCACAGTAAAATGATCATCAGCCCCCCACTCACAGATTCCCCCTGTAGGTATCGCCACACAGCCCCTTGTGGGTAGCGCCACACAGCCCCCTTGTAGGTAGCGCCACACAGCCCCCTTGTAGGTAGCGCCACACAGCCCCCTTGTAGGTAGCGCCACACAGCCCCCTTGTAGGTAGCGCCACACAGCCCCCTTGTAGGTTGCGCCACACAGCCCCCTTGTAGGTTGCGCCACACAGCCCCCTTGTAGATAGCGCCACACAGCCCCCTGTAGGGAGGGCCACACAGCCCCCTTGTAGATAGCACCCCACAGCCCCTGGTAGGGAGTGCCCCACAGCCCCTGGTAGGGAGTGCCCCACAGCCCCTGGTAGGGAGTGCCACACAGCCCCCTGTAGAGTGTGCCATACAGCGCCCTGTAGGGAGGTCCGCACAGCCCCCTGTAGGGAGTGCCGCACAACCCCCTGTAGGGAGTGCCGCACAACCCCCTGTAGGGAGTGCCGCACAGCCCCCTGGTTGGTAGTGCCGCACAGCCCCCTGGTTGGTAGTGCCGCACAGCCCCCTGGTTGGTAGTGCCACAGCCCGCTGCCCCCTGGTTGGTAGAGCCACACAGCCCGTGGTAGGTAGAGCCACACAGCCACCTGGTAGGTAGAGCCCCACAGCCCCCTGGTTGGTAGTGCCACACAGCCCCCTGGTTGGTAGTGCCACACAGCCCACAGACCCCTGGTTGGTAGTGCCACACATCCCACAGCCCCCTGGTTGGTAGTGCCACACAGCCCCCTTGTAGGTAGTGCAAGGACTACGAAATGACCCTGATAGCTGGCGGGCAATAGACATTCAAAAAAGGACAATTGCACAGGAGCACACAAAATACCCAGCTTTCCCAGCTATCAAATAAATGTGTGGAAATAAACTAAGATATAACTTTTATTTAGTCTGAGTAAAGGATTAATCCTTTTAGCTAGATTAAATAAAAGTTATATCTTAGTTTATTTCCACACTTTTTTTTTGATACCCGGGAAAGCTGGGTATTTTGTGTGCTCCTGCACAGTTGTCCTTTGTAGGTAGTGCTACACAGTCCCCCTGTAGATAGCAACCCCCCCCTTTCCGGTAAAGATAGCGCTATTGTAGCTCTCTGAAGGAGCGGAATCCCCGTGTGGTCGGGGATTCCACTTCTGGAGCGCTGCTTGATGCCTCTGTCCATATATGGACAGTGACATCAGGGAAAATCCTGAGGCGGAATCCCCGTCCACAGCGTTGCAGATGCTATGACTATCGATTCCACTCCAGGAGAAGCTCCTGTCGTCTGTGTCCATGACGTCATTGGCTTCTCCTGGAGTGGAATCCTCGGTCATTGAGTCTGCAATGCGGTGACCAGGGATTCCGCTTCAGGAGTTTCCCCTGATGTCACTGTCCATATATGGACAGAAACATCAAGCAGCGCTCCAGGAGCGGAATCCCCGGCCACACGGGGATTCCGCTCCTTCAGGGAGCTACAGTGGCGCTAGTAGACAGCAGAGCAGGGAGATACCTCCCTGCTCTGCTATAGTGCCCCCCTGTAGATAGCAACACCCCCCACTTCCAGTATAGATCGCGCCACTCTAGCTCCCTGAAGGAGCGGAATCCCCGTGTGGCCGGGGATTCCGCTCCTGGAGTGCTGCTTGATGCCTCTGTCCATATATGGACAGTGACATCAGGGAAAACTCCTGAAGCGGAATCCCCGGTCACAGCGTTGCAGACGCTATGACCGTCGATTCCACTCCAGGAGAAGCTCCTGTCGTCTGTGTCCATGACGCCATTGGCTTCTCCTGGAGTGGAATCCCCGGTCATAAAGTCTGCAAGGTTGTCACCGGGGATTCCGCTACAGGAGTTTCCCCTGATGTCACTGTTCAGATATGGACAGATACATCAAGCAGCGCTCCAGGAGTGGAATCCCCGGTCACACGGGGATTCCGCTCCTTCAGGGAGCTACAGTGGCACTAGTAGACAGCAGAGCAGGGAGATATCTCCCTGCTCTGCTATAGTGCCGTCGCTATCGCTACAGCAGCCCCAGCGGCTGCTAGCGGCGCCACCATCCTCATGACCGGGGATTCCGCTTCAGCCACTATGGCCGCTACAGTGGTAGCGATGGCCACTAAGTGAAGAAGCGCCCGGGTGGAAAGGCGACTGCAGTTCCTGTGTGTATCCCCGCTGGTAGTTGCAAATAATTTTTTATTAACGTTTTCACAATGTATATACATGAAAAGAACATTGCACAACCCCCTCCCTACACTACCTCCCTCGGCTCAAATTAAAACATTCCCACACAAGATATATATCTGCATGTCTCAGACTTCTACATATTCCATACAGTAAGCAGAAACCTCATAGGACTCTTCACATTAAATATTCAATATCATGTCACTTTCGTACACAAATTCTATCCAATATATAAGGGTACATGAATGGTACAGTACAACATTCCAAAGCATACCATACATAACAATATCATAGGAGGGCCAGAGACTAGCAGGAACCCCCAAGAGCCCCAATTGATAAATCTGGACATGCAAGCACTTTGTTCAGGACCATAGGCAACTGTAGCAAGGTCTGGCGTATCTAGCCAGGGAGCCCAGAGATCTTCAAAACGCTTAGATTTTCCCTGTCTCAAATGCACACAATTTTCAAGCTGAAGCAAAGTATTGACCCTAGATTTAAATTATGTGATCTCGGGGGGATCGGTATCTTTCCAATGTGCAGCTATCAGCTTACGGGCCTGATATAGAAGTCTCAGAACCGCTAGTCTCTGCCCCTCCGTCACAGGCAAATCAGAGGTGTATCCCAGGATACAAATAATCGGGTCTAAAGCAATTGTACACTTGTACACCTGACCAATAAGATCCACCATCTTTCTCCAAAAACCCCTAAGCCGTGAGCAGCTCCACATAACATGTATAAGGTCAGCTCCATTCTGCGCACACCCAGAGCAACATGAGTCCCCTTTATAACCCATCTTACAAAGAAGAAGAGGGGTCCTATACAACCTGTGCAGAAGGAAGAGTTGGGAAAGTCGATACATTTCACTCATGGACGTGTTAGGGACTGATAATAAAATGTTATGCCATGCCTTCATCAATCTGACCTAGATCTCGCTCCCATCTCTCCCTTAGATTAAGAGGCCTAGCTTTGAGAGTGGAATCTAATAGGGATGAGTACATCAAGGAGATTATACCCTTAGTGTTTCCTGGCTGAGCCAAAACATTGATAAAAGAAGTATGGGGAGTCGGGGCCATTGGCGTCAATCTATTCTGTTAGTCATAAGCATGTCTAAGCTGTAGGTACTTAAAGAAACTAGATTGAGGGAGATCAAATTCTGATTTTAGGCCTTCAAAACGTGCGAACAACACATTAGAAAATAAGTACTGGAGGGTTCTAAGGCCTATACGCCTCCAATCCTCAAACCCTTCTAGTTTATAAAATTCTTTATAAGAAGTATTTCCCCATTTGGGGGAGTAAGGAGTATACCCCACTATTCCCGCGATTGCTTTGGCTCTATCCCAGACCTTGTAAATCATAGCCAGTATAGGAAAGCCCGTCCTCCGTTCTCCCAATCGACCAGACTCTAGAACCAAAAATAACGGTTTCTCACCAGTCACCACGATAAGTAGATGGTGTCACCGATCCCCACCCTCTGAGATGTTGAAACTGAGCTGCAATATAGTAAAGCCACGGAATTGGTACCTCCAACCACCCATCTTCCTTTGGTCTCTGCAGGGTCTCCATACGTATCCTTGGAGCACCTCTTTTTCCAGATTAGATCCCTAAATATACCAGTGAGTTTGTGAAAAATCCTGTGGGGAAGCGAGACCGGGGCATTATGCAACATATATAGTATCATCTTGGTGAGGTTAGCTCTGCCCACCACATTGAGGGGAAGTTTACACCATGCCGTCATCTTGCTCTAGCTTAACCAATAACGGAGCAATATTTAGAGACTCAAAATCCAGAACTCTGTAACTTAAATTTGACTTTTTTGCAGTTGCCCTGTTTCTCCCGACACACCTGGGGGCTGAGGTCTCACCAATAAGAGGTAGGATTTCGTCCAATTGATAGTTAAGGCCTCATGCACACAAATTAATTACGGCCCATAATTACGGGCCCATAGTCTTCTATTGGCCACGGGTACCTTCCCGTTTGCGTACAGGAAGGTGCCCATGCCGTTGAAAAATATGGAATGTCCTATTTCAGGCCGTAATTACGGCATGGGCAGGCCCATAGAAGTCTATGGGGCTCCCGTAATTGCGGGTGGTTACGTGTGTGCACGCATAATTACGGGAGCGTTGCTAGGCGACGTCAGGGGATAGTCACTGTCCAGGGTGCTGAAAGAGTTAACTGATTGGCAATAACTCTTTCAGCACCCGGGACAGTGACTACCGCTGGAGTTAATAGTATTAAAAGATAAACTTACCTGCTTCTTCCTCCAGGCCAATCACAGGCTGTAGCGGTCACATGGACTGCCGCGTCATCCAGGGAGGTCGGACTGGATGTCAAAAGAGGGACACATCACCAAGACAACTGGGTACGTATGAACTTCTTTTACTTACAATCGCTGCGTTTCGCTGCGGAAACTCTGCCCGAAATGGCTGCCACCAAATCTTAAAGTAGACCATAAATATTTCCAATCTACGCTGTCAAAGGCCTTTGCTGCATCCAAAGAAGCCACTGCTCTGGCCTCCTCTGCAACCTGTGGCATCTGAAGGTTCACAAATAATCTATGTAGGTTTACAGCCATTGACATATTGGGCATAAAGCCTCCCTGATCCTGTTGCACTACCATTGTGACCACCCTAGAGAGTCTAATGGCCAACGTTTTAGCAAGTATTTTCACATCAACTGTCAGGAGCGAAATAAGCCTGTAGGACTCAGGCAGTCGGACGTCTTTATCAGATTTGGGTATCACAACAATAATGGCATCATTCATCGAGTCAGGCAGCCGACCATTTTCCAAGGCCGACTGATACACCTGGAGTAATTTTGCCATCAGTGGTTGGGTATATAATTTAAACACCTCGGCCGGTAACCCATCTGTTCCAGGAGACTTTGCATTAGCCATAGAGGCCAGTGCCTCCTCCACTTCCTCCAAAGTCAGAGGCAAGTCCAAGAGCGTCGCACGCTCAGGAGACAAGGATGGAAGTGAAAGATCCTCAAATAAACCATCCAATTCCGTGCTCCAGAGTATAATTCCCTAATATATGAAGCCTCCTGTTGAGCCCTAGAAATCACTGCCAAAAATGACCCGCCTCCCCCCCCCCCCCCTCAAAATATTTCTGTTTCAGAAAAGAACATTTTCCTTTACTTTATTAACTTCCCGAATGAGAGTCCCTCTCAGGAACGCTTTCATGGTATCCCATACTACTAATGGCGTGGCTGTTCCCTCATTAGTGTTTAAAAAATTTACTGAGCTGATCCGAAATCGGGACTCCGGGTGACAGTAGCTGAAGTCAGTACGGATTAAAATGCCACAACCCTTGGGATCTACATGATGTGGGAACAAAGCTTATAGATAATCTGAGCGGGGAATGGTTACATAGTTACATAGTTTGTACGGTTGAAAAAAGACACATGTCCATCAAGTTCAACCAAGGGATGGGAAAGGGGGAAGTAAAAAATTTCTACACATAGGAGCTAATATTTTTTTGGTCTAGGAAAAATTATCTAAGCCTTTTTTAAAGCCATCTACTGTCCCTGCTGTGACCAGCTCCTGCGGTAGACTATTCCATAAATTCACTGTTCTCACAGTAAAGAAGGCTTATCGCCTCTGCAGGTTGAACCTTTCTTTTTCCAGACGGAGGGAGTGCTCCTTTGTCTTTTGAGGGGTTTTACATGGAACAGGATTTCACCATATTTTTTGTATGTGCCATTCATATATTTATATAAGTTAATCATGTCCCCCCTTACCCTTCCTGGTAAGAGAGACCACGTGACATAAGTCACTCCCTCTATAACAATCAAGATATGCGTGTTACCCAGTGCCAAATCTATTTGCGAGAGGGTCCCATGGGTAGTGGAATGACACGAGAATTGTCTGACCGTAGGATACTTAATACGCCAGAGATCAAGTAGTGCCACCTCATGCAAAACTTTACCAAACAGGATCAGTTCCCCAACTAACGGCCCTAGTACCCGTCCCCCCAGTCGATCAAGGGATTTGTCAATAGTATTATTAAAGTCCCCTACTAATAGCCAGGGCACTTGCGGGCATAACACGTTAAAGAACCTCTCCTGAGTATGGTCTGGGCTCACACTGCCACCAAAATACAAAGGGTCTAAAACAGTTTCCCATGCAAACACACAACGACCCTCAGAATCAATATCTGAAGTGAGACATTCAAATGGAACATTTTTTATGAAAAATAACACTCACTCCTCTGGAATACGCAGTATGTGTCGCATGAAATTTCTGTCCCACCCAAGGTCTATCCAGGAGTGAAAATCAGGAGTCATATGTGTTTCTTTCAGGTAAAGAATCATTGGCTGTACATCCTTCACAAAGTCATATATTGCTCTTAGTTTAGCAGCATCTGCTAGTCCCCTCACATTCCAGGAGATTACATTAACTGTGTCAGCCATGACCTGTATAGGAAATTATTAGATACATAAACCTACTAACGCAGATAAAGAGGGTGGCCCCTACTGCAAGCAAATCCAACCTTCCAAGATCCATGATTTGAGCAGCCCCCCATGAACCCCATCCCAACCCCCAACATCCCACCCTAACACCCCAACAACTCCCGCAAAAAGTAGAACAAGCCCCATTACAGATTCCACTAGAGGTAGAAATCAGGGACAAGGGTCCTACAATACCCCTCCTACCTTCACACACCACAGAGCAGACTGGTTAGCGTTCCCTCTCAGGGACAGGCTAGCATATAAGAGCAATATATAACACGGACAGTAAAATGTTAAAGCAACAGTAGATTCACACTCCCAATGGTATAACGGTACCGTTATCCTAGTACCTTCAGGATAATGATACAGGTATATCCGGGTACACATTTAAAGGTAACTAAATGCAGATGTAGCTATGAAACAGGTAAATAAATTCAGCATTTTTACCAGTATGACAGAGTGGCAGCCATACTCACTCTACCCAAAACACAATCAACGTTCACCCAAAGTTCATGGGTCAAAGAACAAGTGCTGAATTAACCGTCGGTATCGTCAGGGAAGACAGTCTAATAACCAGGAGTGTGTAGTTGTCCCTCATGTTGATCAAGCCATCTCAAAGCATCTTTCGGGTGTTTGAAGAAGTGCCGCCAAGCGCCAACACCCGTAGTCTTGCCGGGTAGAGCAAGGAGTAAGCCACATGTAGATTTCTGAGAAACCTTTGAATATAAAAATAACTAAGCTTGACATTTCTGTACATCCATGGAGTAGTCTGAAAACATCGAGATCTTGTGGCCATCAATCTCCAGATTCAGATGCTCCCGTGCTTCGTGATTCTTGATAATGTAAGATTTTAGTCAAGATAGTGCGTGGAGGACTCTCTGGTGACAGCGGGCGCATAGGCACCCAGTGGGCCCTTTTCACAGAAAATAATGGAGCAAGGTTGTCTTTATCAAAGACATTAAGCATCCATGATTCCACATATTCCGTGGGGTTAGTCCCCTCCATCTTCTCCGGGAACCCCACAATCCTGCTATTATTCCGTCTAAGGCGGTTTTCAATGTCATCTTGTTTCAGTCTCATCATTTCCATATTTCTGGAGTGAGTATTCACCTCCCTCCTCAGAGGAGATAGCACATCCTCAATTTCACTAACCCTTTCCTCTAGGGCAGCAGTACGTTCAGAGATCTTTTTGACGTCTTGTCTAAGGATAGATATGTCCTCTTTCTCCCCACCAACCTGGTAAGTCAAGAAAGCATGGCATTGTGTAATGGTTCTCATCAAGTCAGCAAGTGTGGGCTCTGCCCCAGACCCAGGTTCTCCTGTACACTCCACAGACCCTTCCCCAGCATTCTCAAACTGACAGTTGGAGCCGTCACCATCTCCTTCCTCCCCACATGGTAGGTTCTCAGGGCCTCCCATGCAGGTATCAGTAGGGTTGTTATGTGCAAACCTGCTCAGCCTGGTCACAGCATGCTTCAGAGGCTCGCCTGGATTTATCAGGATTAAGGAGGCCGGCGCCATCTTGGGCCTCCTTGTCGCTCCCTTTCCCCGCTCGTCCCTTCACCATGGTGGTAAAAATTCCTGCAGCAATGGCTGCAAAATATTCCGCGGTCGACCAGGCAGGTATGCCGACAAATATAGCCTGGTTTCGGCAAAGTATGCAAATGTGGCGGATCAGATCGGGAGCTGAAGTGAACGCGTCTGCTCACATTGCGCACACGCACCCTGCCTAAAATATAGGAATTCCAAGGAATAGAACTTATTCGTCCATCTGGAAGGGGTGGAAATTGGAATAAACAAATTCTCCAAAAGGAGGCCCAGTGGATTTTTAGAATGGAGACCACTAAACCACTGTGTTTAAATGAACACATATCCTTTACGTGTTTTCTTTGATGCTAGGGGATATTGGTGTCACCCCTTGTCGTATAATATTTCTGCTTAAGGCTTACTTGGTTGGTTACTTTATCTTTATAGAATAATATACATACACGAGAACTGTGTGGTAATTCAGCCCACACTTATCTAGTAACCTAGGTCCAGTGGCGTAACTATAGGGGTCGCAGCGGTCGCAACTGCGACCGGGCCCCGTAGCTAGGGGGCCCGCAGGCCCCCCTCACCACACTAGCGCTGCAATGATTGCTCTACATTGCTGGGTCCCTGCTGTGGTACAAAAGAGACCCAGTAATGTAGCTTAAAGCATTGGTGGCAGCTCAGCTGTCAGAGAGTCATTGCGTGGAGGGGGAACAAGAGGGTGGAAAATGAATGATAGATGAATACACTCATCTTACGAAACCCAGGCCCGCCCACTGTACTGTCCACCCAATCAGCTCACTTCTTGCTGTTTCACTCTTCCTCGTGACCTGTTCAGAGGGAAAGGAATGGCTACAGCAAGAAGATGGTGTGCGTGTCTGCTGCTCCCCTGCAGTACGAGCTGCTGACCCCACAGCAGATGTAAGTAGCAACTAGTAATCCAGCTCTTAACCCCCTTCACTGTGTGTATGTATGTTTGTCATGCTGAGCAGTCACACCTCAGGGCTGACAGTTTAGCATAACAGACAAAGTATCTATCTATCTATCTCATATCTACACTGGCGTAGCAATAGGGGTCGCAGCGGTCGCAATTGCGACTGGGCCCTGAAGCCAGGGGGGCCCACAGCCCCCCGCACCACATCAATAAAAAGTTACTATAGTAACAGACTGACCTTACCTTCCTGGTTCCGGATCGCAGCGGAAGTCCTGACGTCACAGCGCTATGCGCCGCGCACAACATCTAGCGGACAGAACTTCTGCCGCGGCTGAAGAGGAAGGTAAGATTAGTTGCCCTGACTGGCGGGGTCCGACTCCCGGGACCTGCCAATCAGCTGTTTTGAAGGGGCCGCAGCACTCGTACGAGAGCTGCTCCCCTTCATTCCGGTCACACTGTGAATCGGTGTCGGCGATTCACAGTGTAAGCGAGTAGTGAAATGAAGGGAAGCAGCTCTCGTACGAGTGCTGCGGCCCCTTCAAAACAGCTGATTGGCGGGTCCCGGGAGTCGGACCCCGCCAGTCAGGGCAACCAATCTTACCTTCCTCTTCAGCCGCGGCGGAAGTTCTGTCCTCTCAATGTTGTGCGCGGCGCATAGCGCTGTGACGTCAGGACCTCGGCTGCGATCCGGAACCAGGAAGGTCCCGGGAGTCGGACCCAGACACATCAGCTATTCATGGCCTATCCTGAGGACAGGCCATCAATGTTTAGGGACTGCACAACCCCTTTAAAGGCAATGTGTTACCAGCAAAACATGTTGTTTTTTTTTTAGTTAAACAATTAGTGTGTAGGTGATTAAACATTGTTCTAATTTTTTTTATTTTTTCCACGAGTCAGGAAATATTATAAATTGGATTCAATTTATAATATTTCCCAGCACTGGTCACTAGATGGAGCAATTCCCAAAATTGCAGCATTGCATGTGGTAAAGCAACCACATTGCTTTATGCTGCAAAATTGGGAAAAAATCCCTCGCTCTAGTGAGCTCTCAGAATCCCCCCCTCCTTTATCCTGGCTACTGCCGGGAGAAACGAGGGGTTTGAACGGTCTAACCTCCTACACTGTGTGTCGCCATTTTTTGAGCTAACACACAGTGTAGAAGGTTTACATACACTAATAAAACACACTGAAACACCAACATACATAGACATCACTTACCTGCTCCAGTCGCCGCCGCTCCCTCCGGTCCGTCCGCTCCGTCTGCTGCCGCTGCTCCAAGTCCGGAAGCCGCGACCGGAAGTAGTAATCTTACTGCCCGGCCGCGACTTCCGGTCCACAGGAAAATGGCGCCGGACGGCGCGCATTTCAAATCGGACTGTGTGGGAGCGGCGCATGCGCCGTTCCCACACACACGGCGTACACCAAAGTGGATGGAACGGGCCCCGATCGCAGTCCCTATGGGACTGGAGCTGCCGTATTCCATGTCTGTATGTGTCTTTAATCGACACATACAGAAATGGAAAAAAAAATGGCAGCCCCCATAGGGAAGAAAAAGTGTAAAAATAGAAAAAAGTAACACACAAACACACAAATAAGTATAAACGTTTTTAATAAAACCCTAACATAAAACTGATATAAAAAAAAAAATGTTGGTGACACTGTTCCTTTAAGCCTACGATGTAGCAGGCTTAGAGGGCCCATGAGACAGGATCACAGATTGTGTTATCCTGTCTGCAGGGCCCTGTATCTAAGACAATCACATGGTAGGCTTAGATACATGGCCCATGTGTGATCCTGTCTGTGGGACCCTGTATCTAAGCCTACCACACTGTCGGTTTAGATACAGGGTCCCAGCACACCGTAATCTTATACTGTATAAGATTACTGTCTGCTGGACCCTGTATCTAAGCCTACCTTGTAGTAGGCTTAGATACAGGGTCCCACAGACAGTATCACACATGGGCCCTGTATCTAAGCCTAACACATGTGTTAATAATAATTTTTTGTGTGTTTTCTTACAGGTTCGTTCGTTGGACTACGGCGGATTCCCGGACTACTTCGATGGCGGCTTTTTATATTATCAATAAAATGGTTAATGAGGGTTGTGTGGGTTTTGTTTTTTTATTTCAATAAAATATTCTTTCTATGTCTTTGTGTTTTTTTTAAAACTATATTACTACCGCCTTAGTAATGGCTGCCGGCTGATTGACAGCGTCCATTTCTAAGGCGGGGCTTAGTGTTAGCCGGTGCAGAGGCTAACACTAACCCCCTTTATTACTACGGTACCCACCGCCACCAGGGGTGTTGTCAAGAGCCGGGTACGAACCAGTACTTGACCATCTGTAGTGATGGTCTGCCACTGGGGTGGCCGCAGGCTGGTAGTATCAGGAGGGGAAAGGCCAAAAACAGTGGCCCTTCCCATCCTGGTAATGCTAGGCTGCTGCTGCTTTATTGTATCTGGCTGGTTATGAAAAATGGGGGGGAACTCACGTCATTTAAAAATAAAAAAATAATTGGAAAGAACGATGTGGGGTCCCCCCCCCCATTTTCATAACCAGCCAGATACAATACAGCAGCAGCAGGCAGCATTACCAGGGTGGTAGGGGCCACTGGTTTTGGCCTTCCCCAGCCTAAGGCTGGGTTCACACGACCATGTTACGTCCGTAAAGTACGGAACGTATTTCGGCCGGAAGACCCGGACCGAACACAGTGCAGGGAGCCGGGCTCCTAGCATCATAGTTATGTACGATGCTAGGAGTCCCTGCCTCGCTGCAGGACAACTGTCCCGTACTGTAATCATGTTTTCAGTACGGGACAGTAGTTCCACGCAGAGGCAGGGACTCCTAGCGTCGTACATCACTATGATGTTAGGAGCCCGGCTCCCTGCACTGTGTTCGGTCCGGGTCTTCCGGCCGAAATACGTTCCGTACATTACGGAAGTAACATGGTCGTGTGAACCCAGCCTAATACTACCAGCCTGCGGCCACCCCGGTGCCTGCCCATCACTACAGATGGTCGTGTACTAGTTCGTACCCGTCTCTTCCCAGAACCCCTGGTGGCGGTGGGTACCGGGGTAATAATGGGGGTTAGTGCTGGTCTCTGCACCTGCTAACATTAAGCCCCACCTTAGTAATGGAGGTTGTCAATCAGCCAGCGGCCATTACTAAGGCGGTGATAATAAAGTTTAAATAGATACAAGCACATAGAAAAAATATTTTATTGAAATAAAAAAACAACCCTCATTAACCATTTTATTGAGAATAAAAAACGCTGTCATTGAAGTTGTCCTCGAATCCGAAGTCCAACAACCGAACCTGTAAAAAAACACAAACACACAAAAATAATCAGTAACACATAAAGAAGCAAAATTATTATTATTATTACCTTTCCTGGGTCCAGCGCTGGAGCTGCAATGTCAGCGAGCTGAGCCCTGTATCTAATCCAATCATGTGTGATACTGTCTGCTGAGCTGTGTATCTAATCCGATCATGTGTGATACTGTCTGCTGGGCCCTATATCTAATCCTATCATGTGTGATACTGTCTGCTGAGTCCTGTATCTAATCCGATCATGTGTGATACTGTCTGCTGAGCTGTGTATCTAATCCTATCATGTGTGATACTGTCTGCTGAGCCACTGTATCTAATCCTATTATGTGTGATACTGTCTGCTGAGCTTTGTATCTAATCCAATTATGTGTGATACTGTCTGCTGAGCCACTGTATCTAATCCTATCATGTGTGATACTGTCTGCTGAGCTCTGTATCTAATCCTATCATGTGTGATACGGTCTGCTGAGCTGTGTATCTAATCCTATCATGTGTGATAGTGTCTGCTGAACCACTGTATCTAATCCTATCATGTGTGATACTGTCTGCTCAGCCACTGTATCTAATCCTATCATGTGTGATACTGTCTGCTGAGCCACTGTATCTAATCCTATCATGTGTGATACTGTCTGCTGGGCCCTATCTCTAATCCTATCATGTGTGATACTGTCTGCTGAGCCACTGTATCTAATCCTATCCATAGTTTATAGGGTCGTAGTGCTATAGATATGCGGTCTCCTATACACACATTTTTTTGGGTGGACACATATGTATTAGGGCTATTTCCCCTGACATTTTAAGCCCTTAGTGACGCCCCGGCTGCTAGTGCTGCATTGTTGGGTCACTTAGACCCAGCGATGCAGCTGAAAGCTGCGGACCGTCGGCCATGAGAAGTTTGCAGGGGGGGGGCCCAATAAGAACTTTTGCATCGGGGCCCATGAGCCTTTAGCTACGCCCCTGCCTAGGTCTGTATGTTATGCATTTCTCCTTGTAGGGAGGACTCCACTTTAGGATGTATGGCAGTATAATCAAACTGCTAGGGGGTACTATATGTTCTTTTTCTAAAATATATGTATTCTGATCCTCTTTACAATTGAGGCCCCATATCATCACTCTTTATTTATTGATTACCGTCATGTAATAGTTAAAAGAAGCCGCTTTTATTTCATTGGTTACTTGGGACACTAAGACGTCCCACCAATACGATTGCTGACGTCCTGGATGGTGATTGGTTGCGGGCCCTTATTACGCTGATTCTGTGGACGGGACTAAGCCTGTTTATACTCGGCGTTCTCCCAGCGCGCGAGCGGCCAGTTATCAGTGTCGTTTGCACGCCGGGAGACAGGATACAGCACTTTTGAGTGCTGTCCGGCAATACATAATTTATTGTTATATCCACACATTGGGTTGCGTCCTAGAACACAGGATAGGTGTAAAGGATCTATCAGGCACAGCTTCTGTGTCAACGCCCATAGGTAATCAGTCTGCACCTGCTTCTATGTCTGTGAGACTGACTCCATCTTCCACCACTCAGGATGGCAGGCTTAGGAGAGGGACTAAGTGGCGGGTATATTAGGGCTCACTTGTCTGTTTCCCTACCCCCATCATTACATAATCACAAGCCCTTATACCTAGTCTACCCTGGTCCCTGACACTACTATGGACCCCCTTGAGACCCTGGCTCAGAAAATGCAGGGTCTCTCCCTACAGGCCCTGGCTCAGAGGGTCAACCAGCCTGATGCTACCATGGTAGTGCCCCCTCACCTCACCTCTTGAACCCCACCTCAAGTTGCCTGACCGGTTCTCAGGGGACCGGAAGACTTTTCTCTCCTTTCGGGAGAGTTGTAGGCTCTATTTTCGCTTAAAGCCCCACTCCTCAGGTTCTGAGAGCCAGCGGGTGGGTATAATTATGTCCCGGCTCCAGGAAGGGCCTTCTCCTTGGCTCCTGACGCCCCTGAACTTTCCTCCGTTGATTTTTTTTTTTTCTGCTCTCGGACTCCTTTATGACGAGACTGACAAGACTGCCTTTGCCGAGAGTCAGCTGGTGACCTTACGTCAGGGTAAGAGACCTGTTGAGGAGTATTGTTCTGACTTTAGGAAGTCTGTCACTGGTTTATGTCTTTAGGGATATATACTGTAATGTGACGATATCACTGTATTTTATTCAAAATGCAACCTGCTTCTGTTTGATACACAGTGCAGACTGCAGTAATGTCATTGCTTAGTACAAGTGCGAATGCACTAACATTGCCACTATTAGCTCTGTGACCTGCTGGAGATCAGAGGTATGTATGTATATATATATATATATATATATATATATATATATATATATATAGATTAACTTTGTTACAACCGGATGTGGAGCTGGTTTGCAATAGTTTATTGCTATTATGGATTTTTCTATTTTTCATTACTTGGATATTATTTGTTATATAGATTTTTTATATATACATTTTTATATATTTATTTATAATATTTTTATTGATATTTTATACTTTTATTTATCCAAATAGTGCTACCATAATCCGGTTAGATACCTTGGGGATTCCCCCGTTGGTATATTAAATTAGCCCACTAGATGCCGATAGAGAGCTCTCTGTTTGTTGCATCTATGTATTATTCTAAGGCTAAGTAAGTAGCTGTGCTATGTAAGCCCACTAGATGCCGATAGAGAGCTCTCTGTTTAATGCATCTATGTATTATTCTCAGGCTAAATGGCTGTGCTGTGTAAGCCCAGTAGGTGCCGATAGAGAGCCAGTCTGTTCTCGTCGTTTCAGCTGCTGGCTGCTAAGCCCTTATAAGGGCTGGTGACTAATAGCAGTCGGTCTCAGAGCTCGCCCTACGCGTTTCCTTGCTGTCAGTGTTATCTGCCGCAATTCATCAGGGGCTGCAGATGGTAAGTGTTGTTGTTCATTTATTCATTATTAGCGTGCGATGCAATGGGTAGAATGGCATTCAATCATACCTGACGTGAGATCAGCTTGCTAGCCGCAGTTGGCGGCAGAACACTCCACAATTTAAGGTGGAGAGTCCACCCCCATTGTAATGTGACAGCCTATCGTGTTGGCCGGCACGTTGAGCAAATCACTCCCCCTTTCAGGGGCTCGTCCGTATCAAGCCAATCACAGCGGTCGAGAGACCTGCTGCCCCAGTGTGGCATGAATGGGGATGATTGGCTAGACGGGATGCACTACGTGTAGTGCACAGGTCCCTGCCATGTTCCCTGACGTAAGAGCCATGGGAGGGGCGTGGAATGACTCACTCCAACTATCTGATTTCAAAGTGCCGAGCTGTCACTCAAGGCTTTTCTGCACATACATGGTAAGGTGCAAAGTAGTAAATATGTAATTCAAATTACATTGTTTGTGTGAGCGGGTTTAAGTGCTATTATTATCCTAAGCTTCTGGCTACACTTGACATTTTTAATTGTGTAATGGACACTCCGATTCTGTATACGGAAGGGTATATGTACCGGGATATAAGTTCACCTTTGATTTGAGACTTGAACAGGAATGCAAATGCATAATTATGCGTGGTATAAATACTTATACATTCTGTTACATAGTTAGTACATGTCCATCAAGTTCAACCAAGGGAAGGGAAAAGGGAAGGAAAAATGTCTACACATAGGAGCTAATATTTTTTTGTTCTAGGAAATTATCTAACCCTTTTTTAAAGCCATCTACTGTCCCTGCTGTGACCAGCTCCTGCGGTGACTATTCCATAGATTCACAGTTCTCACAGTAAAGAAGGCTTGTCGCCTCTGCAGCTTGAACCTTTTTTTCTCCAGACGGAGGGAGTGCCCCCTTGTTTTTTGAGGGGGTTTTACAAGGAACAGGATTTCACCATATTTTTTGTATGTGCCATTAATATATTTATATAAGTTAATCATGTCCCCCCTTAGTCGTCTTTTTTCAAGGCTAAATAGGTTTAATTCTTTCAATCTTTCCTCATAACTTAGATTCTCCATGCCCCTTATTAGCTTCGTTGCTCTTCTTTGTATTTTTTCCAACTCCAGGGCATCCTTTCTATGAACTGGAGCCCAGAACTGAACTGCATATTCTAGATGAGGCCTCACTAGTGCTTTGTAAAGTGGTAATATTACATCCCTGTCCCGCGAGTCCATGCCTCTTTTAATACACGACAATATCCTGCTGGCCTTTGAAGCAGCTGATTGACACTGCATGCTGTTATTGAGTTTATGATTTACAAGTACACCCAGATCCTTCTCAACAAGTGAATCCGCCAGTGTAGCTCCCCCTAGGACATATGATGCATGCAGGTTGTTGGTACCCAGATGCATAACTTTACATTTATCTACATTAAACTTCATCTGCCAAGTGGACGCCCAAACACTTAGTTTGTTTAAATCTGCCTGTAATTCATGAACATCTTCCATAGTCTGAACTATATTACATAGCTTGGTGTCATCTGCAAAAATAGAAATAGTGCTATTAACCCCATCCTCTATATCATTAATAAATAAGTTGAATAATAGTGGTCCCAGCACTGAACCCTGGGGTACACCACTTATAACCGGTGACCATTCAGAGAAGGAATCATTGACCACAACTCTCTGGATACGGTCCTTGAGCCAATTCTCAATCCAATTACAAACTATATTTTCTAAACCTATAGTCCTTAATTTACCCATTAGGCGTCTATGGGGGACAGTGTCAAATGCCTTTGCAAAGTCCAAAAACACTAAATCCACAGCGGCCCCTCTGTCTAGACTTCTGCTCACCTCTTCATAAAAACAGATTAAGTTAGTTTGACAACTTCTGTCCTTAGTAAAACCGTGCTGGCTGTCACTTATAATGCTATTTATTGTCACATAATCCTGTATATAGTCCCTCAATAGCCCCTCAAACATTTTCCCCACGATGGATGTTAAGCTTACTGGTCTATAATTACCTGGGGAAGACCTAGAGCCCTTTTTGAAAATAGGCACCACATTTGCGCTGCGCCAGTCCCTTGGCACTATACCAGTCACTAGAGATTCTCTGAATATTATGAAAAAGGGGGCCAGAAATAACTGAACTAAGCTCTTTAAGAATTCTAGGGTGTAACCCATCTGGTCCCGGGGCCTTGTGCACATTTATTTTATTTAATTTAGCTTGGACCATCTCTACATTCATCCAATTCAGTATATCAACTGATATATTAACAGCACTGGCACCGGCTACATCAGATGCTCTTTCTTCAGTTGTATATACAGAGCTAAATAACCCATTTAGTAACTCTGCCTTCTCTTGATCCCCTGTGATCAACTCCCCATTACCATTATCTAGGGGTCCTACATGTTCAGACCTGGGCTTTTTTGCATTTATATACTTGAAGAATTTTTTGGGATTTGTTTTGCTATCCTTGGCCACCTGCCTTTCATTTTGTATTTTTGCTAATTTTATTAAATTTTTACAGATTTTATTAAGCTCTTTATATTTTACAAAGGCTACAGCTGTACCCTCAGATTTGTATTTTTTAAATGCCCTTTTTTTGTCATGTATTGTTGTTGTAGATAGTGCATATTTTTATATGGTAAATAGACTCTGTACAGGGCCGCCATCAGGAATTTCTGGGCCCCATACAGCCATGATATCTGGGCCCCCCCCCTCCATTACCGGGGGTGTGCAACGGAAAGTGTGGCACTCACGTTTGTACGTTATTCGCATTAAATGATTTTGGTGCTGATGTCAATTACAGTGAAGGAAACCATGGAGCCGGCAGTGACCGATTCATGCTCCGGATTTTGATCTATTTAGCTAAAACGTATCCGACTGTATGGCATATAGTGGGATACGTCGCCTGGGGAATGGCCATGGGGAAACTACTGAAGTCACTGTCCATGAACAGGGCTGGAGCCTTCTACTAGCACTCTGCCCAGGGACTATGGCGCTGCTCCTGATGTCCATATACATAAAGTGACGTCCGAAGCTGCACAAAGCCTGAGTACACGGCCGGAGCGTCGGCAACATTCTGGCCAGGGATTCCGGCCCTGGAGAATCCCCTGATGTCACTTTACATATATGGACAGTGATGTCAGGAGCTCCCAGGGACAAAGTCCACGGGTAGAGCACTTGTGATGCTGCCTGGGGACTCCGGAATAACAAAGTTTACTACGCCATTTCATCCTTCAAAAAGAAGGTAAACCGATGTCCACCAGCCCGACGGAGGCTAAAAGGACATATTGGAGCCCTGTGAATTATCGTCTACGTTGTTTCTATTGTAAGGTAGGAGATTTCCTGACTACACGATAAACTTAGGGCAACAATACGATGTGAAGGGGCCTTAAAGAGGCTCTGTCACCAGATTTTCAAACCGCTATCTCCTATTGCAGCAGATCGGCGCTGCAATGTAGATAACAGTAAGGTTTGTTTTTTTCAAAAACAAGTATTTTTGGCCAAGTTATGAGCATTTTTATATTTATGCAAATGAGCCTTTCTTAAGTACAACTGGGCGTGTTTAAAGTTATGTCCAACTGAGCGTGTATTGTGTATGTACATCTGGGCGTTTTTACTTCTTTTACTAGCTGGGCGTTGTGAATAGAAGTGTATGATGCTGACGAATCAGCATCATCCACTTCTCTTCGTTACCACCCAGCTTCTGGCAGTTCACAGACACACAGCGTGTCCTCGCTCGTCCGACGCGATGAAGTTCCTGTGGGAGGAAGTGAGTGACGTCACAGCGTGATCTCGCGAGGACACGCTGTGTGTCTGTTCACTGCCAAAAGCTGGGTGGTAACGAAGAGAAGTGGATGAGCAAACACGAGTTTGCTTAAAAAACTTCTGAAAATCAGGCGCAGTTTTCCCTTGAATATCTCTGTATTTTCAGACTGTTTTTGCTAATTGTGTGAACATACCCTAAGGCCTTATTCACACGACAGTGTCCCGCCGTTTTTCCCGGCCGGTTTGCATTAGTTTTGCATCCGTTCCGGGCCGGGCATATCTGGACAGTGACATCAGGGGCAACTCCTGAAGGGGAATCCCCATGTGGCCGGTGATTCCACTTCAGGAAAAGCCCCTGTTGTCTGTGTCCATTTATGGACACTGAACGTTACTGGCTTCTCCTGGTGTGGAATCCCCGGTCACAGAGTGTTCGGGGATTCCGCTTCAGGAGTTTCCCCTGATGTCACTGCCCAGATATGGACAGAGACATCAAGCGCTCTGTCCAGGAGCGGAATCCCCGAACACACAGGGATTTCGCTCCTTCAGGGAGCTAAAGTGGGGCTAGCACATAGCAGAACAGGGACGAAGCTACAGCCGTAGCAGCCGCAGCAGCTGCTAGCGGTGCCATCGGCCATGGTAGGTGTCGCCGCTAGCAGCCGCTATGGCTGCTATAGCTGTAGCGATGCCTGAAGAAGCGCCAGGGCGGAAAGGAGGCTGATTCGCCGGGCCAGGGCGATTTGGGAAGGGAGCCAGCGCAGCGCCCCCTTCCACCTGCTGTACACCCCAGCCCTGCCACACAGTACCCCTGCACATAGCAGAGCAGGGACGTCGCTACAGCAGTACCCCCACAGTGTTACCTCCAGCATAGAGCGCTTCTTCTGAATGAGATACACTCCTCCTCACATGCACTCTGCGCTGTGAGGAGGAGGAGAGAGTGCGTGAGCGACGGTAGACACGGCCATCACTCGGGACACATTCCAGTGATGGCCGTGTATTACCCGGCCCCATAGACTTCTATGGGAGCTGGGCGGCCGGGTAAACGGCCCAAAATAGGGCATGTCCCATTTTTTGACGGCCGGTTTTCCCGGCCCGTCAAAAAATTGGTCGTGTGAATAGCCCTTTAGGGGTCTATTATTCCTACTGCAGCCGGGTGACGGCTGATTTATGAACGGCCATCACCCGGCCGGGAAACCCTGTCGTGTGAATAAGGGCTAATAGGCATGCAGCTTATTTAACCCCTTCCCTCCTCAGCCATTTTTTTGATTTTAACTTTTGTTTTTTCCTCTCCACCTTCCAAAAGCTATAATTTTTTTTACTTGAGGGCTTGTTTTTTGCGGTACAAGTTGTCGTTTTTCATGGCACCATTTATTGTACCGCATAATGTACTGGGAAGCTGAAAAAAAATTATTTGTGGGGTGAAATGCTGCACGTGCATGACGTTCTGACAAACCCCATCCACATGAGTTGGGGCTTATTCAGACTAACGTGTTAATCGTCCGTGTGAAGGATGTTTTTGTTAATGGCCGTCACACGGCTGCGTGTATTTCTATGGGGTTATTCACACGGTTGTTGTTCTAACGGATCGTGTGAAGGGCCTGTAAAAAAATAGGACATGTCCTATTTTTGTGCGTTTTCACGGATCCCTCAATAGACTCAAGTCTATGAGGGATGTGTGAAAACGGGTCCCGCACGGCTGCAAATCGTCCACAAAAAACGGCCGTTCTTCACGTCTGATTTCACACACGTTGGTCTGAATATCGCCTTAGGCTTTATTCACACGAACGTGTCCGTTTTGCACGCACAAAAAACGCTGCATTTTGCCCGAGCAAAAGTTCAGTGTGGCGTCAGCATATGGTGCGTGGCTGCGTGATTTTCACGCAGCCGGCATCATTGAGACACTCTGTTTTGATGTTACAACACAGTAAAGAAGGGGGGGCTTTTATGTTTCCCTTCACTTCTTTACCTACTGTAGCGCGAATCACGCGCGTCACCCGGAAGTGCTTCCGTGTGCAGTGCATGATTTGCACGCACCCAATGACTTCAATGGGTGCGTGCTGCGCGAAACATGGGCAAGTATAGGACATGTCGTGAGTTTTACACAGCGCACACACGCTGCGTGAAATTCACTGACAGTCTGAATGGCCCCATTCACTAACATAAGTCCGTGCGACGTAATAAGTATCACGGACGTATAACACGTTCGTGTGAATAAGGCCTTATATTGTAATTTGTAGTGAATTTTCAGTGCGCAATCCGCACCAAAAATAGGAGGCAAGTAAGTGGCTTATTCAGATGTCCATGTTCGGTCTGTGATATAAGGACCGTGTATCGTCCATATTTCCCGGACCGACCACAGTTCAGGGAGCCGGGTTTCTAGCATCACAGTTATCTATGATCATAGTCCCTCCCTTCCCGTGGGAATACTGTCCCCGGTCCCGTACTGAAAGCATCATTACAATATGGGACAGTATTCCCACGGAGAGGCACGGACTCCCAGCAACACTGATAACTATGATGCTAGGAGTCCGGCTTTAAGGCCTTAGTCTAGTTACACAGTGCGGTGAAATCCCATTTTTTTGCCACAATTTTTGCAAAAACGTGACTTGACCACACTGTGAGAATATAGCCTAACAGCACTTTTCATGTTTTGTATCTTTTTTTTTTATGCAATTTTCGTAATTGCGGCACAAATCATGCGGTTTTGCCGCGATTTTTATATAATCGCGGCAAAACTGCGGCATTTTTGCCGCGATTACGAAAATTGCGGCAAAAAATACGCTAGGAAAACGAAAAAATACCAAAAAACTTTTTAACCAACTTTATACAATCTACAAATGGGGTCAGGGGGATGGGAATCAGGATGGATAGGGGAACATACTCACCAGCCTGCAGGTCCGGTCGGCAGTGTAGAGGAGCTGGGGGGCGGGATCTCCACACGCAGCTTCAGCACATGCTGCATCTTCCCCTCCAGTGAAGCTACAACAGGTATGCAGGGGCTGCCGCGAGTGTTGCTAGGGGAGTGTCGCTAGGGGGGTGTCGCTAGGGGGTTGCCGCGGGCGTTGCGAGGGGGGGGCCCGTGAGCGTAGCGAGGGGGGGCCCGTGAGCGTTGCAAGGGGGAGGGCAACAGTCCGAGGGAGGGGGCGACGGCAGCCCGGCGGGCCCCTTTTCTTCAACCATGTGGCCGGGCCCCTGACGGGAGTACCAGTAATACCCCCTGATGGCGGCCCTGACTCTGTATATGGGAAGGTATATATAGGTAGGTCTGAATTAACCTCAACTTTGAACCTTGGACGCAGGTACACATGCATGGTTATATGTTAATTTATTTATGCATTCAACTGCTGTAAGTATGATAAATAGACACTGAAGGGGGGGTTTTATTCGATGTTCCTATATGAAGCTGGTGAATGACATGTAGTCATTAATGCCTTGCGGGCTGAGGGTCTGTAGCCTATAGATCCATCTTTCTGTAGGAGGAATTTGTAGAAATTTCCTCCACGACTGGATGATTTGATGACCTCTATTATTTGGAAAGAGATCTCCGCTGCTCTGTTTCCATGTCTTTCTCTCATATGCCTCGCGAGGCATGTGTCCTCTTCACGTCTAATATTACCTATGTGGTCCAGCACCCTTCTCCTAAACTCCCGGATGGTTTTTCACACATAATTAAGTGGGCACGTGCATGTAGCCATATAGATTAACCCTTTTGATTTGCAGTTTCCGAATTCCCTGTTGTAGAAGACTTGCCCCGTAGACGCACTCTGGAAATTATTGCTTTTGGTAACATGCTGGCAGGCTTTGCATGATCCACATCGGAACGTCCCAATTGGAGGGTCTGGCAACCAGTCCGTTCATGGGGAAACCCGTAGGGCGAGCTCTGAGACCGACTGGTATTAGTCACCAGCCCTTATAAGGGCTTAGCAGCCAGCAGCTGAAACGACGAGCACAGACTGGCTCTCTATCGGCACCTACTGGGCTTACACAGCACAGCCATTTAGCCTGAGAATAATACATAGATGCATTAAACAGAGAGCTCTCTATCGGCATCTAGTGGGCTTACATAGCACAGCTACTTACTTAGCCTTAGAATAATACATAGATGCAACAAACAGAGAGCTCTCTATCGGCATCTAGTGGGCTAATTTAATATATCAACGGGGGAATCCCCAAGGTATCTAACCGGATTATGGTAGCACTATTTGGATAAATAAAAGTATAAAATATCAATAAAAATATTATAAATAAATATATAAAAATCTATATAACAAATAATATCCAAGTAATGAAAAATAGAAAAATCCATAATAGCAATAAACTATTGCAAACCAGCTCCACATCCGGTTGTAACAAAGTTAATATATATATATATATATATATATACCTCTGATCTCCAGCAGGTCACAGAGCTAATAGTGGCAATGTTAGTGCATTCGCACTTGTACTAAGCAATGACATTACTGCAGTCTGCACTGTGTATCAAACAGAAGCAGGTTGCATTTTTAATAAAATACAGTGATATCGTCACATTACAGTATATATCCCTAAAGACATAAACCAGTGACAGATTAAAACTTTACTAGGGAAAACAAACTAGGTATTTCAAACACTCAGTGAATTTGACTTTAGGAAGTGATGTGTAGCTTCTCGGTGGAATGACCCTGCCTTAAGGTGCCAGTTTAGGTTGGGTCTGTCGAACGCCCTGAAAGACCTGCTAGTTAGCTATCCCTCTTCTGACTCCCTAGACCAGGTTATGGCTTTAGCGGTACGACTTGACCGACGGCTAAGGGAACGACAACTTGAACGTTTTTGTGTTTTCTCCTCTGACTCCCCCATGATGCCTCCCGAGGTTCCGTTGCTTCGTTCTTCCACGGAAGACTCGGAGGTACCTATGCAACTCGTTCCGCAGGAAGAATGGTCTCTGCTTCTATTGTGGGGATGACAAGCATCAAGTGAACAACTGTCTAAGGCGTAGGAATAAGCAGCCGGAAAACTTCCGCGCCTAAGTGATCATCGGGGAGGTCACTTGTGCGCACAGGTATTTCCCGTAAATATGAAACGTGATAAAATATTGCTTCCCTTTCAGGTCTCTTTTGGTGGTAGGTCTGCTACCGGCAGTGCCTTCGTGGATTCAGGGTCTTCTGCTAATATCATGTCTGTGGAATTTGCTATGTCTCTAGCTATGCCTTTGATTGATTTGCCTAAACCTGTCCCGGTAGTGGGTATCGACTCCACTCCTCTTGCTAATGGTTATTTTACACAGCATACCCCTGTTTTTGAACTCCTTGTTGGCTCCATGCATTTGGAGCAGTGCTCTGTACTGTTGATGCAGTGATTATCGTCCGATTTGGTTTTAGGCCTTCCCTGGTTGCAGTTGCATAATCCCACGTTTGACTGGAATACTGGGGATCTTACCAAATGGGGTAATGAATGCTTGACGTCATGTTTTTCTGTTAATTCTATTTCTCCCCCTGAGGAGGTGAACACGCTACCTGAGTTTGTTCAGGACTTCGCTGATGTTTTCTCTAAGGAGGCCTCCGAAGTGTTACCTCCTCATAGAGAATACGATTGCGCTATCGATTTGGTACCAGGAGCTAAGCTCCCTAAGGGTAGGATATTTAATCTCTCTTGTCCCGAGCGTGAAGCCATGAGAGAGTATATCCAGGAATGCCTGGCCAAGGGTTACATTCGCCCCTCTACCTCTCCGGTAGGTGCTGGCTTCTTCTTCGTAGGGAAGAAGGATGGTGGTCTTAGTCCATGCATTGACTACCGTAACTTGAATAAGGTCACTGTAAGGAACCAGTATCCCCTTCCTTTGATTCCTGATCTCTTTAATCAGGTTCAGGGGGCCCAATGGTTCTCTAAGTTTGATCTACGGGGGGGCGTATAACCTTATCCGCATCAAAGAGGGGGATGAGTGGAAGACTGCGTTTAACACGCCCGAAGGTCATTTCGAATACCTCGTCATGCCCTTTGGGTTGTGTAATGCTCCCGCGGTCTTCCAGAATTTCATAAATGAGATTTTAAGAGATTACCTGGGGGTATTTCTTGTAATGTACCTTGATGACATACTTGTGTTTTCTAAGGACTGGTCCTCCCACATTGAGCATGTCAGGAAGGTGCTCCAGGTCCTTCGGGAAAACAAACTGTTTGCGAAGACCGAAAAATGTGTGTTTGGGGTGCAGAAGATACCATTTTTGGGTCAAATCCTCACTCCTCATGAATTCCGCATGGACCCCGCCAAGGTCCAGGCTGTGGCGGAATGGGTCCAACCTGCCTCCCTGAAGGCGTTACAGTGCTTCCTGGGGTTCGCTAATTATTACAGGAGATTTATCGCTAACTTCTCGGTCATCGCTAAGCCTCTTACGGATCTCACTCGCAAAGGTGCGGATCGCCTCCACTGGCCTCCTTAGGCTGTCAAGGCTTTTGAGATCCTTAAAAAGTGCTTTATCTCGGCCCCGTTGCTGCTTCAGCCCAACCAAATGGAGCCATTTATCGTGGAGGTTGACGCGTCCGAGGTGGGAGTGGGGGTTGTCTTGTCCCAGGGTACCAGGTCCCTCACCCATCTCCGTCCCTGTGCCTACTTCTCCAGGAAGTTTTCGCCCACTGAGAGTAACTATGATATTGGCAACTGCAAACTCTTAGCCATTAAATGGGCATTTGAAGAGTGGCGCCACTTCCTGGAGGGGGCTAGGCACCAGGTAACGGTCCTTACCGACCACAAGAATCTGGTTTTCCTAGAATCTGCCCGGATGTTAAACCTGAGACAAGCTCGATGGGCGTTATTTTTTACCAGATTCAACTTTTTAGTTACCTATAGGGCTGGGTCTAAAAATATTAAGGCTGATGCACTGTCGCGTAGCTTCATGGCCAGCCCTCCTTCGGAGGAAGATCCTGCTTCTATTTTGCCTCCAGGTATAATCATTTCCTCTATTGATTCTGATTTAGTCTCTGAAATTGCGGCTGATCAAGGTTCAGCTCCCGGAAACCTTCCTGAGAACAAGCTGTTTGTTCTCCTGCAATTCCGGCTAAGGGTACTTAGGGAAAATCATGACTCCGCACTATGTGGTCATCCAGGCATCCTGGGTACCAAGCACCTCATTGCCAGAAACTATTGGTGGCCTGGGTTGCCTAAAGACGTTAAGGCCTACGTCGCCGCTTGTGAAGTTTGTGCTAGATCCAAGACTCCCAGGTCCCGACCAGCGGGCTTACTACGTTCTTTGCCCATTCCCCAGAGACCTTGGACCCATATCTCCATGGATTTTATCACCGATTTGCCTCGATCTCAAGGCAAGTCGGTGGTGTGGGTTGTAGTAGACCGCTTCAGTAAGATGTGCCACTTTGTGCCCCTCAAGAAACTACCCAATGCTAAGACATTAGCTACCTTGTTTGTCAAACACCTCCTGCGTCTCCATGGGGTCCCTGTCAATATTGTTTCTGACAGAGGGGTACAATTTGTTTCATTGTTTTGGAGAGCCTTCTGTAAAAAGTTGGAGATTGATCTGTCCTTCTCCTCTGCCTTCCATCCTGAAACTAATGGCCAAACTGAGAGGACTAATCAGTCTCTAGAACAATATTTAAAGTGTTTTATCTCTGACTGTCAATATGATTGGGTCTCCTTCATTCCCCTTGCCGAATTTTCCCTCAATAACCGGGTCAGTAACTCGTCAGGGGTCTCCCCCTTTTTCTGTAATTTTGGGTTTAATCCACGGTTCTCCTCCGTTTCACCTTGTAGTTCCAACAATCCCGAGGTAGAGGTTGTTCATCGGGAACTGTGCACAGTTTGGGCCCAGGTTCAGAACAACCTAGAGGAGTCCCAGAGCATACAAAAAACTCAGGCAGATAGAAGACGTTCTGCTAACCCCTTGTTTATGGTCGGGGATCTGGTGTGGCTATCGTCAAAGAACTTGCGCCTTAAAGTCCCGTCCAAGAAGTTTGCTCCCCGGTTCATAGGGCTGTACAAGGTCATTGAAGTCCTCAATCCTGTCTCCTTCCGACTGGAGTTGCCCCCATCTATTCGCGTACACGACGTGTTTCATGCCTCCCTCCTTAAACGCTGCTCCCCGTCCTTGGCTCCCTCGAGGAAACCTCCCTGTCCCCGTTCTCACCCCTGAGGGGGTAGAATTCGAGGTGGCCAAGATTGTGGACAGCAAGATGGTCCAAGGCTCCCTCCAGTACCTGGTCCATTGGAGAGGATACGGGCCTGAGGAGAGGACTTGGGTACCCGCCCGGGATGTTCACGCTGGGGTATTGGTCAGGAGGTTCCACCTTCGTTTCCCCAATAAACCAGATCAACCTAGAAAGGGTCCGATGGTCCCTCATAAAAGGGGGGGTACTGTAAAGGATCTGCCAGGCACAGCTTCTGTGTCAACGCCCATAGGTAATCAGTCTGCACCTGCTTCTGTCTGTGAGACTGACTCCATCTTCCACCACTCAGGATGGCAGGCTTAGGAGTGGGAGAGCCTATCACAGCCTGGCCAGACGGTGCTAGCTCCCGCCCTCTGTCTATTTATACCTGCCTTTCCTGTTCCTCCTTGCTTGTGATTCTTCTCGTTTGGTTTCCTGGCCCTGCTGCAGCTTCTTGAACTATTTGTCCCTGATTCATACTGACCCTGGCTTACTGACTACTCTCCTGCGCTGCGTTTGGTACCTCGTACACTCCTGGTTTGACTCGGCTTGTTCACTACTCTCCTGCTCTGCGTTTGGTACCTCGTACACTCCTGGTTTGACTCTGCTCATTCACCACTCTTGTTGCTCACGGTGTTGCCGTGGGCAACTGCCCCATTTCCCTTAGCTTCTGTGTACCCTTGTCTGTTTGTCGTGCACTTATTGAGCGTAGGGACCGTCGCCCAGTTGTACGCCGTCGCCTAGGACGGGCCGTTGCAAGTAGGCAGGGACTGAGTGGCGGGTAGATTATGGCTCACTTGTCTGTTTCCCTACCCCCATCATTACAATAGGACTGCCTGGTGCTAGCTAACAAAATATTGTCTGTGAGCCCTGAGGACGCACTCGTTACATGAACTAAGTGCAGAAACGCGTAGGGACAACTTATTCTAGTTAGTTGCAAATCTTTAGTGGCAGTTTGTATCAGTGAGATATTGTGAATTGGGGTAAAATTTGGTAATTGAGCTTATGCTCTTATTTACTCGTATGTTCTCGTCAGTCT
This sequence comes from Rhinoderma darwinii, assembly GCF_050947455.1. Classification (NCBI taxonomy): domain Eukaryota; kingdom Metazoa; phylum Chordata; class Amphibia; order Anura; family Rhinodermatidae; genus Rhinoderma; species Rhinoderma darwinii. The sequence continues at coordinate 7,059,181 of NC_134695.1, forward strand.
GATACTATCTGCTTTTGCCTGTTACCAGATACAATTGGCAATTAGCCCATTTTAGTATTTATACCTAATAAAAAATAATTTTAATTGTTCTTGCAGGTAGTTACTTTCCGCCTAAAATATAGTCTAATAAAAAGAAGACCCCAAAATCCTCTAGTTGCTTCTTTGCTTTTGAGGCCTGTGTTTCAGTCCAATAGCACACTAGGGCCACATGTGGGATATTTCTAAAAGCTTCAGAATGTGGGCAATAAATATTCAGTTGTGTTTCTCTGGTAAAACCTTTTGTGTTACAGAAAAAAATTGATTAAATATGAATTTCTGCAAAAACAGTAAAATGAGTAAATTTCACATCTACTTTGCTTTAATTCCGGTGAAACACGTAAAGGGTTAAGAAACTTTCTAAATGCTATTCTGAATACCTTGGGAGGTGCAGTTTTTAAAATGGGGTGACTTATGGTGGTTTGTATTGTATAGGCCCCTCAATGCCACTTCACAACTGAACTGGTCCCTATAAAAAAATAGTCTTGAAATTCTCTTGAAATTTTGAGAAATTTAGAAAGTTCTAAGCCTTTTAACGTCCTAGAAAAATAAAAAGGATGTTCAAAAAATGATTCAAATCTAAAGCAGACATGTGGGAAATGTTAATTAGCAACTATTTTGTGTGGTATTACTATATGTTTTACAAGCAGATACATTTCAATTTCGAAAAATGCTAATTTTTGCACCTTTTTTTTGGCTTAAATTTGGTGTTTTTCACAATTAAATACTGAATGTATCGACCAAATTTTACCACTAACTTAAAGTAAAATGTGTCACAAGAAAAAAATTCTCACAATCGCTTGGATAGATAACTGCATACAAAAAGTTATTACCACATAACCTGACACATGTCAGTTTAGAAAAATAAGGCTCTGTCAGGAAGGTCAAAAGTGGCCAAAGAGGGAAGGGGTTAGTGATCTAAAATGTGATTGTTTATTTGATTGCTATCTACACATTTCAAAAACACTGTATATGTGTGTATTAGCAGCTAGTCCGTTTCCTATATAAACACCTAGGCCGCTCATTACGGAGCTGCATGGTTATGACTATGTAATGGCCAACATGACTTTAACTACTTTCTAGAATAGCGCTATTCTGGTAAGTAGAGCTCCATTTTTGTCCAAAATGATGAGTTTCGGACAGATTTAGGCCAGATTTGTCAATTACATTGATAAAAAATTGAACATAAGGCAAGCTTGCCAACAGTGTTGTTTGTTTTAAGGGCATGCAAGAAATCCTGTAGACACAGAGTCTTGTACTGGGGCTTGCCTATAGGAGGCACAGACGTTGCGGTCGCACCTGGGCCCTGGAGCTTTAGTGGCCTAAATGGTTCCTCCTATGGTGAATAATGTTTGATAGTTGGGGCACCTGTTACAGATTTTGCATTGGGGCCACTCAGATTCAAGTTATACTTCTCGTCTTGCAGAAAACACGTGTTTATTTCCTCTTGATCCCTTCCATTTTCGACTTGCTGATCGGGCGGGGGTTAATATTGTTGGTCTCCTATTGCAAAAAGATCAATGAGGCAGGATTCCTTCTGCAGCCAGTCTTACAGCCAGACATAGAATTGTAAGGAGAAGAAAGGCGAAAATGTCTAATTGTCCGGGACAGATATAGAATAATTCTTTACACATTTCTTACAGTTGTGATCGCAATATAATAAAAAAAAATATGTATAAAATATATAAGGGGGAGACGGATATTAAAGAGGCTCTGTCACCAGATTCTCAAATCCCCATCTCCTATTGCATGTGATCGGCGCTGCAATGTAGATAACAGTAATGTTTTGTTTTTTTTAAAAACGTTCATTTTTGGCCAAGTTATGAGCTATTTTATATATATATATATATATATATATATATATATATATATATACAAATGAGCTTTCAAATGGACAACTGGGCGTGTTTTTTTTCGTATGTCCAACTGGGCGTGTATTGTGTTTTTAACTGGGCGTGTTTACTTGTTTTACTAACTGGGCGTTGTGAATAGAAGTGTATGATGCTGATGAATCAGTGACCAGTCAGCATCATGTGCACTCCTCTCCATTCATTTACACAGCAGCATCACGTTCTTACTAGAACGATGTGCAGCCACTTACACAGACATTAACGTTAATCAAGTGTCCTGATAATGAATACACATGACCTCCAGCCTGGACGTCATGTGTATTCAGAATCCTGACACTTCTGAAACTTTTCTGTGAGATTTCCAACAAGGGAAACGAAATCTCGTTTACCTCTGTAATGACAGTGTAGGGAGACAGACAGGTGAGCCCTAATCTACCCGCCACTCAGTCCCTGCCTACTTGCAACCACCCGTCCTAAGCGACGGGGTACAACTGGGCGACGGTCCCTACGCTCAGTAAGTGCAAAACAGACAAACAGACAAGGGTACACAGAAGCTAGGGAAACTGGCAGCTGTCCACGGAGACACCGTGAGCAACAAGAGTAGTGAACGAGCCGAGTCAAACCAGGAGAGAACGAAGTACAAAACGCTGAGCAGGAGAGTGGTCAGAAAGCCAAGGTCAATAACAAGCAGAGGATGAGTAGTACAAGCAGCAGCAGCAAGCCAGGAAACAAGCATAGAAGAATCACAGGCAAAGGAGGAACAGGAAAGGTAGGTATAAATAGACAGTGGGCGGGAGCTAGCTCCGTCTGGCCAGGCTGTGATAGGCTCTCCCACTCCTAAGCCTGCCATCCTGAGTGGTGGAAGATGGAGTCAGTCTCACAGACAAAGGAGCAGGTGCAGACTGATTGCCCACGGGCGTCGACACAGAAGCTGTGTCAGGCAAATCCTTTACCGTACCCCCCCACCTTTTATGAGGGGCCACCGGACCCTTTCTAGGTGGACCTGGTTTATTGGGGAAATGAATGTGGAACCTCCTGAGCAATACCCCAGCGTGAACATCCCGGGCGGGTACCCAAGTCCTCTCCTCAGGCCCGTATCCTCTCCAATGGACCAGGTACTGGAGGGAGCCTTGGACCATCCTGCTGTCCACAATCTTGGCCACCTCGAATTCTACCCCCTCAGGGGTGAGAACGGGGACGGGGAGCAGCGTTAAGTAGGGAGGCATGAAAGACGTCGTGCACTCAAAAAGACAGGGTTAAGGACTTCAATTACCTTGTACGGCCCTATAAACTGGGGAGCAAACTTCTTGGATGGGACTTTAAGGCGCAAATTTTTAGAAGATAGCCACACCAGATCCCCGACCACAAACAAGGGGTTAGCAGAACGTCTTCTATCTGCCTGAGTCTTTTGTATGCTCTGGGACGCCTCTAGGTTCTTCTGAACCTGGGCCCAGACTGTGCACAGTTCCTGATGAACGACATCTACCTCAGGGTTGTTGGAACTACCAGGTGAAACGGAGGAGAACCGTGGATTAAACCCAAAATTACAGAAAAAGGTGGAGACCCCTGACGAGTTACTGACCCGGTTATTAAGGGAAAATTCGGCGAGGGGAATGAATGAGACCCAATCATGTTGACAGTCAGAGATAAAACACCTTAAATATTGTTCTAGAGACTGATTAGTCCTCTCCGTTTTTCCAGCCGAGGAGAAGGACAGATCAATCTCCAACTTTTTACAGAACGCTCTCCAAAACAATGAAACAAATTGTACCCCTCTGTCAGAAACGATATTGACAGGAACCCCATGGAGATGCAGGAGGTGTTTGACAAACAAGGTAGCTAACGTCTTAGCATTGGGTAGTTTCTTGAGGGGCACAAAATGGCACATCTTGCTGAAGCGGTCTACTACAACCCACACCACCGACTTGCCTTGAGATGAAGGCAAATCGGTGATAAAATCCATGGAGATATGGGTCCAAGGTCTCTGGGGAATGGGCAAAGAACATAGTAAGCCCGCTGGTCGGGACCTGGGAGTCTTGGACCTAGCACAAACCTCACAAGCGGCGACGTAGGCCTTAACGTCTTTAAGCAACCCAGGCCTCCAGTAGTTTCTGGCAATGAGGTGCTTGGTACCCAGGATGCCTGGATGGCCAGATAGTGCAGAGTCATGATTTTCCCTAAGTACCCTTAGACGGAGTTGCAGGGGAACAAACAGCTTGTTCTCAGGAAGGTTCCCGGGAGCTGAACCTTGATCAGCCGCAATTTCGGAGACTAAATCAGAATCAATAGAGGAAATAATTATACCTGGAGGCAAAATACAAGCAGGATCTTCCTCCGAAGGAGGGCTGGCCATGAAGCTACGCGACAGTGCGTCAGCCTTAATATTTTTAGAGCCAGCCCTATAGGTGACCAAAAAGTTGAATCTGGTAAAAAATAACGCCCATCGAGCTTGTCTCGGGTTTAACCTCCGGGCAGATTCTAGGAAAACCAGATTCTTGTGGTCGATAAGGACCGTTACCTGGTGCCTAGCCCCCTCCAGGAAGTGGCGCCACTCTTCAAATGCCCATTTAATGGCTAAGAGTTCGCGGTTGCCAATACCATAGTTACTCTCAGTGGGCGAAAACTTCCTGGAGAAGTAGGCACAGGGACGGAGATGGGTGAGGGACCTGGTACCCTGGGACAAGACAGCACCCACTCCCACCTCGGAGGCATCAACCTCCACGATGAATGGCTCCATTTGGTTGGGCTGAACTAGCACTGGGGCCGAGATAAAGCACTTCTTAAGGACCTCAAAAGCCTGGACAGCCTCAGGAGGCCAGTGGAGGAGATCAGCACCTTTGCGAGTGAGATCAATAAGAGGCTTAGCGATGACCGAGAAGTTAGCAATAAATCTCCTGTAATAATTAGCGAATCCCAGGAAGCACTGTAACGCCTTCAGTGAGGCAGGTGTACCAATTCCGCCACAGCCTGGACCTTGGCGGGGACCATGCGGAATTCATGAGGAGTGAGGATTTGACCCAAAAATGGTATCTCTTGCACCCCAAACACACATTTTTCGGTTTTTGCAAACCGTTTGTTTTCCCGAAGGACCTGGAGCACCTTCCTGACATGCTCAATGTGGGAGGACCAGTCCTTGGAAAACACAAGTATGTCATCAAGGTACACTACAAGAAATACCCCCAGGCAGTCTCTAAAAATCTCATTTATGAAGTTCTGGAAGACCGCGGGAGCATTACATAACCCAAAGGGCATGACGAGGTATTCGAAATGACCTTCGGGCGTGTTAAACGCAGTCTTCCACTCATCCCCCTCTTTGATGCGGATAAGGTTATAAGCCCCCCCGTAGATCAAACTTAGAGAACCATTGGGCCCCCTGAACCTGATTGAAGAGATCAGGAATCAAAGGAAGGGGATACTGGTTCCTTACAGTGACCTTATTCAAGTTCCGGTAGTCGATGCACGGCCTAAGACCACCATCCTTCTTCCCTACGAAGAAGAAGCCAGCACCTATCGGAGAAGTAGAGGGGCGAATGTAACCCTTGGCCAGGAATTCCTGGATATACTCTCTCATGGCTTCACGTTCGGGACAAGAGAGATTGAATATCCTACCCTTAGGGAGCTTAGCTCCTGGTACCAAATCGATTGCGCAATCGTATTCTCTATGAGGAGGTAACACTTCGGAGGCCTCTTTAGAGAAAACATCAGCGAAGTCCTGAACAAACTCAGGTAGAGTGTTCACCTCCTTAGGGAGAGAAATAGAATTAACAGAAAAACATGACGTCATGCATTCATTACCCCATTTGATAAGATCCCCAGTATTCCAGTTAAACGTGGGATTATGCAACTGCAACCAGGGAAGGCCTAAAACCAGATCAGATGATAATCACTGCATCACCAGTACAGAGCACTGCTCCAAATGCATGGAGCCAACAAGAAGTTCAAAAACAGGGGTATGTTGTGTAAAATAACCATTAGCAAGAGGAGTGGCGTCGATACCCACTACCGGGACAGGTTTAGGCAAATCAATTAATGGCATAGCTAGAGACATAGCAAATTCCACAGACATAATATTAGCAGAAGACCCTGAATACACGAAGGCACTACCGGTAGCAGACCTACCACCAAAAGAGACCTGAAAGGGAAGCAAGATTTTATTAGGTTTCATCTTTACGGGAAATACCTGTGCGCCCAAGTGACCTCCCCGATGATCACTTAGGCACGGAAGTTTTCCGGCTGCTTATTCTTACACCTAGGACAGTTGTTCACTTGATGCTTGTCATCCCCACAGTAGCAGCAGAGACCATTTTTACTGCGGAACTCTCTACGTTGTTGGGGGGACACGGAGGCCCCGAGTTGCATAGGTACATCCGAGTCTTCCGTGGAAGAACGAAGCAACGGAACCTCGGGAGTCATCATCGGGGAGTCAGAGGAGAAGGCACAAAAACGTTCAAGTCGTCGTTCCCTGAGACGTCGGTCAAGTCGTACCGCTAAAGCCATAACCGGACTAGGGAGTCAGCAGAGGGATAGCTAACTAGCAGGTCTTTCAGGGCGTTCGACAGACCCAATCTAAACTGCCACCTCAAGGCAGGGTCATTCCACTGAGAAGCTACACACCACTTCCTAAAGTCAGAACAATACTGCTCTACAGGTCTCTTACCCTGACGAAAGGTCACCAGCTGACTCTCGGCAAAGGCAGTCTTGTCAGTCTCGTCATAAATGAGCCCGAGAGCAGAAAATAAAAGATCAATGGAGGAAAGTTCAGGGGCGTCAGGAGCCAAGGAGAAGGCCCATTCTTGGGGCCCGTCCTGGAGCCGGGACATAATTATACCCACTCGCTGGCTCTCAGAACCTGAGGAGTGGGGATTTAAGCGAAAATAGAGCCTACAACTCTCCCGAAAGGAGAAAAAAGTCTTCCGGTCCCCTGAGAACCGGTCAGGCAACTTGAGTTTGGGTTCAAGAGGTAAGGTGGGGGCACTACCAGGGAAGCATCACGCAGGTTGTCCCTCTGAGCCAGGGCCTGGACCTGTAGGGAGAGGCCCTGCATCTGCTGAGCCAGGGTCTCAAAGGGGTCCATAGATGTGTCAGGGACCAGGGTAGACTAGGTATATGGGCCTGTGATTATGTAATGACAGGGTAGGGAGACAGACAGGTGAGCCCTAATCTACCCGCCTCTCAGTCCCTGCCTACTTGCAACGGCCCGTCCTAAGCAACGGGGTACAACTGGGCGACGGTCCCTACGCTCAGTAAGTGCAAGTCAGATAAACAGACAAGGGTACACAGAAGCTACGGAAACGGGCAGCTGCCCACGGAGACACCGTAAGCAACAAGAGTAGTGAACGAGCCGAGTCAAACCAGGAGAGAACGAAGTACAAAACGCTGAGCAGGAGAGTGGTCAGAAAGCCAAGGTCAATAACAAGCAGAGGATGAGTAGTACAAGCAGCAGCAGCAAGCCAGGAAACAAGCATAGAAGAATCACAGGCAAAGGAGGAACAGGAAAGGCAGGTATAAATAGACAGTGGGCGGGAGCTAGCGCCGTCTGGCCAGGCTGTGATAGGCTCTCCCACTCCTAAGCCTGCAATCCTGAGTGGTGGAAGATGGGGTCAGTCTCACAGACATAGAAGCAGGTGCAGACTGATTGCCCACGGGCGTCGACACAGAAGCTGTGTCAGGCAAATCCTTTACAACCTCGTAATCTCGCACGAGTACGCGTGTCTTGCTGGAATCTCACAGAAAAGATTCAGAAGTGTCAGGATCCTGAATACACATGACGTCCAGGCGGGAGGTCATGTGTATTCATTATCAGAACACTTGATTAACGTTAATGTCTGTGTATGTGGCTGCACATCGTTCTAGTAAGAACGTGATGCTGCAGTGTGAAATGAATGGAGAGGAGTGCATGATGCTGACTGGTCACTGATTCGTCAGCATCATGCACTTCTATTCACAACGCTCAGTTAGTAAAACAAGTAAACACGGCCAGTTAAAAACACGCCCAGTTGGACATACGAAAAATAACACGCCCAGTTGTCCATTTAAAACATAATTTGCATATATATAAAATAGCTCATAACTTGGCCAAAAATAAACGTTTTTAAAAAATTTTTTACTGTTATCTACATTGCAGCGCCGATTACATGCAATAGGAGATAGGGATTTGAGAATCTGGTGAGAGAGCCTCCTTAAGGAACAAATTGCTGAGGTTTTCTTTTGGTGAATTTCTATATTCTATGTTCCTTAAAAAAATGAATAAAATATATATATACGGTACAGTCGAAAAGTTTTAGGCGCTTGTGAAAAAGTGCTGCAAAGTATGCTTTCAAACATAGAAGTGTTAACCCCTTCCCGACATTTGTCGTATGAATAAGTCATGGAAAGCTAGTTCTTCCCGCATTTTGGCGTATCCATACAACAAATGGTGCACACCGGCTCAGAAGCTGAGTCGGTGCCACCATCCCCGGGTGTCGGCTGCATGTTACAGCTGACACCCTAGGGTAATGGCAAGGACCGAAGATTGCTCCGATCCACGCCATTAACCCCTTAAATGCAGCAGTCAAAAGTGATCGCTGCATTTAAGGTGTTTGCAGCTCATTGGCACCCCAGCAATGAAATTGCCGGGATGCCGATGGTTACATCCGCAACCGGAGGCCTAACACTGGCCACCCGGTATGCCTAGTACAGAAGACTTTCAGGAACCGACCAGAGGCGGGGCCTAATAGGCTGCCATAGCCACTGGCAAGATGGCGCCGGCTCAGGAGCTCAGCCGGTGTCATCAGCGGTGGATGTCAGCTATTTTACAGCTGACATCCACCTGTAAGGGCAGGAAGCGGAGCTAGCTCTGATTCCTGCCATTAACCCGTTAGATGCAGCAATCGAAAGCAATCGCTGTATCTTAGTGGTTGGCAGCAGCTGGCAGCTCTGCCCTGCAATCGCAGGACTGCCGACTGCTACTATGGCAACAGGAGGCCTAACAATGGCCTCCTGCTTTGCCATTACGGAAGCCGATTAGGCTCCGCCCGGAGGCGAAGCCTAATCGGCTTGCTGTCTGTGAATTACTGACAGATCTAATACATTGCACTACATAGGTAGTCCATTGTATTAGAAAAATAATCTGACAGTTGGACCTTCAAGTCCGCTAGTGGGACTAAAGAAAAGTAAAAAAAAAATAAAACACAATCACTCTTTTTCCCTTATCAAGTCCTTTATTATTGAAAAAATAAACCATACATATTTAGTATCGCCACGTCCGTAACGGCATGAGCTATAAAAATATTATGTTATTTATTCCAGGCGGTGAACAGCGTACAAAAACAACGTAAAAAATCATTCCAGAATTTAGGTGTTTTTGGTCACTTTGTCCTACAAAAATTGGAATAAAAAGTGATCAAAAAGTCGCATGTATCCAAAAATGGTACCAATACATACTATAGCTTGTCCCGCAAAAAAACAGCCCACATACAGCTTCGTTGATGAAAAAATTAAAATGTTATGTTTCTCAGAACATGGCGACAGAAAAAAGACATTCTTTTTACAAAAGTAGTTTTATTGTGCAAAAAGTTGTAAAACATAAAAAAGTGCTATAAACTAGGCATCGCCGGAATCATACTGATCTGCAGAATATAGTTAACATGTCATTTATAATGCATGGTGAACGCTGTATAAAAGCAAACTAAAAAACTATACCAGAATTGCTGTTTTTTGGTGACCTTGGCCTCCCAAAAAATAGGATAAAAAGTGATCAAAAAGTCGCATGTACCCCAAAATGATACCAATAATAACTACAGCTCGTCCCGCAAAAAAAACAGCCCTTATACCACTGCGTCTACAAAAAATTAATTAATTAAGGCTCTAATATGTCAGGAAAGAAAAATATGCAGTTGTGCCGGCCTGAGGGGAACATTTCTTCTGTTTCAAAAGGCAATTTATCAAGGCCCTAAAATTAGGGAGCCAGGAAGGGCAGGGCCCAAACATATCTGCTGGAAGTGAGGGCGCCCGTATTATACCAGGGGCAACACTTTCCCAGCAAAATTCCCCAAACTGCAAATGTGCGGAGTGTGGACCAAAAGAGGATAGGAAAGCACACCATTTATCAGTGCGACACTGGCCTGTGCAGAAAGGATTGCTTCACATCGTAACACACATCTATGGATTATTTTATTGTTTATCCCATTATTATACCACCTGACTATGCCCCTGATGTACTCTGCCTAGCTTACATGTACCCCCACATTATAAACTAAAATACAAGTAAAACTGCAAACAAAACTACTACCAAGCAAAATCCAAAAGCCAAATGGTTCTCTCTCCCCTCTGAACCCTACAGCGTGCCCAAACAGCAGTATACTTCCACATATATGGCATCGCCATACACGAGAGAACACTTTTAATAATTTTTGGGGCGTGTGTCTCCAGTGGCACAAGCTGAACATGACATATTAACCACTGAAATGGCATATCTAGGGAAAAATGTAAATTTTTTACTGTACACCATCCAAAGCGCAATCATTTATGGAAAAGACCTGTGGGGTGAAAATGCTGACTACACCCCTTAAGAAATGCCTTGAGGGGTGTAGTTTCCAAAATGGGGTCACTTCTCAGGGGTTTCTTTTATTATTTCACATCAGAGCCCTGAAATTGTAAACTAATACTTTGTAAGTCGCCAAATTAGGCCTCAACTACGCATGGTATTCTTTCACTCCTGAGCCTGGTTGAATGTCCAGGCAAAAGATTAGGGCCACATGTAGGTTGTTTCTAAAACCGGGAAACACAGCATAATAATTAGAGAGCTATCTTGTTATGGTGGTACAAGCTGGGCATCACATATTGGCATATCTAGCAAAAAAATCCCATTTTCACTCTGCAACTTCGGGTGCACACTAATTTATGCAAAACACCTTCCGGGTTACATGCTCACTACACCCCTAGGTGAATACCTTGAGGGGTGTAGCTTCCAAAATGGGGTCACTTCTGGGGGTTTCCACTGTTTTGGTCCCACAGGGGCTTTGCAAATGCGACATAGCGCCCAGAAACCAATCCAGCAAAATCTGCACTCCAAAAGTCAAATGGCGCTCCTTCCCTTCTGAGCCCTGCTATGTGTCCAAACAGCAGTTTATGACCACAAATGGGACATTGTCGTACTCTAGAGAAGTTGCTTTATAATGTTGGGGTTCTTTTTTTCCTTTATTTGTTGAGAAAATGAAAATCTTTTAGCTAAAGCTACGTCTTATTGAAGAAAAACATTTTTTTTTAATTTTCACTGCCCAACTCTAATACAATCGATGAAACACCTGTGGGGTCAAAAAGCTTACTACAACCCTAGTTTAATTCTTCAAGGGGTGTAGTTTCCTAAATGGAGTCAATTCTTGGGCGTTTTCACGGTTTTGGTCCCTTAGGGGCTCTCCAAATGTGACATGGCCTCCGCAAACCATTTTGCTAAATTTGAGCTTCAAAAACCAAATGGCGCTCCTTCCGTTCTAAGCCCTGCTGTGTGTCCAAAAAGCCATTTATGACCACATATGGGGTATTGTTTTACTCGGGAGAAATTGCTTTACAAATTTTGCCATGCTTTTTCTCCTTTAGTCCTTGTGGAAATGAGAAAAAATTTGCTAAACCTACACTATACCTTTAGATAATTTCCTCCAAGGGGTGTAGTTTCCAAAATGGAGTTACTTGTGGGGGGTTTCCACTGTTTTGTCCTCTCAGGGGCTTTGCAAATGCGACTTGGCCTCCCCAAACCATTCCTGCTAAATTTGTGCTCGGAAAGCCAAATGGCGCTCTTTCCCTTCTAAGCCCTGCCGTGGGTCCAAACAGCCGTTTATGATCACATGTGGGGTATTGTTTTACTTGGGAGAAATTGCTTTACAAATGCAAAAAAACCTGTGGGGTCAAAATGCTCACTATACCCCTAGATAATATCCTTGAGGGGTGTAGTTTCCCAAATGGGGTCACTTTTGGGGGATTTCCACTGTTTTGGCACCGCAAGAGCTCTTCAAACCTGACAAAGCCTACAATATATCCTAATAAAACGGAGGCCCCAAAATCCACTAGGTGCTCCTTTGCTTCTGAGGCCTGTCCATAAGCGCTCTAGGACCACATGTGAGATATTTCTAAAAACTGAAAAATATGGGCAATAAATATTGAGTTGTGTTTCTCTGGTAAAACCTTCTGTGTTACAAAAAAAAAATGAGTAAAAATGAATTTCTGCAAATAAATTGAAATTTGTAAATTTCACCTCTACATTGCTTTAATTCCTGTGAAAAGTCTAAAGGGTTAAGAAACTTTCTAAATGCTGTTTTGAATACTTTGAGGGGTGAAGTTTTTTAAATGGGGTGACTTATTGGGGGTTTCTAATATATAAGGCCCTCACAGCCACTTCTTTTTTTTTTGTTAAATAAAATGGTTAACGAGGGTCTTGTGGGAGAGTTTTTATTTAAATAAAAAAATATATTTTCTTATTCCTCTGTGTTTTTTTGAATACTTTTAGGCTCTATTCACACGACAGCGTCCGAGTGTCGGCTGATAAAAACGTCAGTTTTGGGTAGTTTTTCACGGTGGTTTTGCATCTGTTCAGTTTCCGTTCCTGACCGGGTTCCCGTTTTTAACGGCCGATTTTGACCCGATTTGCATCAGTGTTTTTCCCTGTCCGTTTTAAAATCTGATGAATTTCATTTGTAAATTTTTTGCCACACATTTCCCTCTGTAGATAATGCCACAAACTGCCCTCTGTACATACTGCAACAGCCCCCCTGTAGGCAGTGCCACACAGCCACCTTGTAGGTAGTGCCACACAGCCCCCCTTGTAGATAAGGCCACACACCCCCTTGTAGGTAATGACACAGCCCCCCTGTTGGTAATGCCGCACAGCCACCCCACCCCCAGGTAATGCCACACAGCCACCAGTAGGTAATGCTACACAGCCACCTGTAGGTAATGCCACACACTACCTTCTTTAGATACTGGCATAGCTACTCTGTAGGTAATGCCACACAGCACTCCTTGTAGGTAGTGCCACACAGACCCCCTGTAGGTAGTGCCACACAGCCCCCCTGTAGGTAGTGCCACACACTACCTTCTATAGATACTGGCATAGCTACTCTGTAGGTAATGCCACACAGCCCCCCTTGTAGATTAGATAGTGCCACACAGCCCCCCTGTAGGTAATGCCACACAGCCCCCCTTGTAGGTAATGCCACACAGCCCCCCTTGTAGGTAATGCCACACAGCCCCCCTTGTAGGTAGTGCTACACAGACCCCCTTGTAGGTAGTGCTACACAGACCCCCTTGTAGGTAGTGCTACACAGACCCCTTTGTAGGTAGTGCCACACAGACCCCCTGTAGGTAGTGCCACGCAGACCCCCTGTAGGTAGTGCCACACAGCCCCCCTGTAGGTAGTGCCACACACTACCTTCTATAGATACTGGCATAGCTACTCTGTAGGTAATGCCACACAGCCCCCCTGTAGGTAATGCCACACAGCCCCCCTTGTAGGTAATGCCACACAGCCCCCCTTGTAGGTAGTGCTACACAGACCCCCTTGTAGGTAGTGCTACACAGACCCCCTTGTAGGTAGTGCTACACAGACCCCTTTGTAGGTAGTGCCACACAGACCCCCTTTAGGTAGTGCCACGCAGACCCCCTGTAGGTAGTGCCACACAGACCCCTGTAATCAATGCCACACAGCCCCCCTGTAGGTAATGCCACACAGCCCCCCAGTAGGTAATGCCACACAGCCCCCAGTAGGTAATGCCACACAGCCCCCCAGTAGGTAATGCCACACAGCCCCCAGTAGGTAATGCCACACAGCCCCCTGTAGGTAATGCCACACAGCCCACCTGTAGGTAATGCCACCCAGCCACCTGTAGGTATTGCCACACAGCCCCCTGTAGGTAATGCCACACAGCCCCCTGTAGGTAATGCCACACAGCCACTTGTAGGTAATGTCACACACTACCTTCTATAGATACTGGCATAGCTCCTCTGTAGGTAATGCCACACAGACCCCCTTTTAGGTAGTGCCGGACAGACCTCTTTTAGGTAGTGCCACACAGCCCCCTTGTAGGTAATGCCATACCAACCCCCTTGTAGTTAATGCCACACAGACCCCCTATAAGCAATGCCTCAAAAACTGCCGCGAAAACAAATAAAAAGTGTAGGCAGTAACAAAATCTGGGTCAAAATTCCTGAAGGAATTCTGAGGCACATTTCTTTCTGCCTACAAAAACCTCTGTGTTAACAGGGTCTAAGGGTGTATTCACACAGTGCAGCTTTGCCGCATTTTACCCGCAGGGCTGAAAACCACATCAAAAAATGGCCATCCGCTGCAACGCTAGGATTGGTACAGATAAAAACAAGGGGACATATATACAGAAACGCTGATGAAGGAGAGTGAACAGGTGCTTTAAATAATAATAGCCACTCCCACTAGACTTGAGGGGAGTGGCGTGTGGTGCATAAGATGTGTAGTAAAAAATAATAAATGAATAGTGTATGTGCAAGTGATAATAATATAAGTGAAATATAGGGGGCAGTAATGAGTAAAGTGCCTAAATGAATAATGGGGTGCAAGTGTGTGAAACATGGAGGAATAGTGTGTAAGTCATGAGGCGCAATGTGTATAGCCAGGTAGAAGCCTATTTGTGACGCCTTGATAATGCATAGAGCGGGCAACCCTGCTTGCTATGCCAAATGTCAACACACCATACTCTCCCAGCATCATAGACTCGGCTGTGTCCAAAAGAAGCAAAAATATAAGTAAGCATGAAAAATACCTGGGGTATTAGTAATCATTTTGGCCAAAAGGACGCAAGCTCGCAATCCACGACAAGGATGCCCAGACTTGCGAGTCCCTAACTGGAACTTAATGTTCCTGATATACAAACCGTACAGATAAAAACAAGGGGACATATATACACAAAAACACAGAAAAAGGCCATACTTACAAATGGAGGGGACATATATACACAAAAACACAGAAAAAGGCCATACTTACAAATGGACACAGACAGGTCAGAAACGCTGATAAAGGAGAGTGAACAGGTGAATTTAAATAATAATAGCCACTCCCACTATCTGTTTAACCCCTTAAATGCCGCGGTCAAGTGACTTTTAAGGCTGGGTTCACACAGAGTTTTTTGCAGGCAGAAAATCTGCCTCAAAATTCAGTTTTTCGTGGCGTTTTATGCCCGCAGCCATTGAGTGCCGCGGGCAAAAAACGCAGCAAAATATGCTTTCTCCTCCTCCCATTGATGTCAATGGGAGGGAGGTCAGAGACGTAAATGCCCAAAGATAGGGCATGTTGCTTCTTTTTCCCGCGAGCCATTTTTCATGGCCTAATATATTGCCTGTCAGTTTTACTCTGACAAGCAATAATTCTTTGGTATACCAAAGCATTATATAAGCGATCGAAAGATCGCATGGTGAAGGCCCCTAATAGGACTAAAAGAAAAACATAGAAACCGTTATACAGTTTATTTAAAAAAAAAAAAATTACAGTAAAAATAAAATGCTTTGGAAAAGGTATAAAAAAGAGAAATGGCGCTCCTCTGGGGTGATTTTGTATTTGCTGATAAAATCTTTTTCTACGGTAGAGTTGTAATCGACTCACCTGGTGTGGTTGTGCAGGATAATCAGCAGAACTTGACTTTATTGTTCGTCTGGTGAACTTTCCGGTACACTGTGCTAGCCTCGAGAGCAGACCCACGGTAGATGCCTACTGGATTGGAGTTTCCTCGACGTGGTTTTTAAACTTGCTTTTTGGTATGAAGAAAAATAGCTCCTTGTATCGGGCGCTTCCGTGTAGCTGGTGCGTTGTCCATTACAGACCCATTTTTTGAAGTAAAGCTGTTTTATTAAACATTGCGTGGGTAAAAAACAATAAACAAAAGGATAAAAATGGATGTACTGCTACGCGTTTCAGGACCTGCCTGACGAAGCCGCCGGTCCGGCGTTGAAACGCGTAGCAGTACATCCATGTTTATCCTTTTATTTGTTTATTGTTTTTTACCCACGCAATGTTTAATAAAACAGCTTTACTTCACTTCTGTGTATACGCCCATAGGTAATCAGTCTGCACCTGAGTCTATGTCTCTGAGACTGACTCCATCTTCCACCACTCAGGATTGCAGGCTTAGGAGTGGGAGAGCCTATCGCAGCCTGGCCAGACGGAGCTAGCTCCCGCCCTCTGTCTATTTATACCTGCCTTTCCTGTTCCTCCTTTGCTTGTGATTCTTCTCGTGTGGTTTCCTGGCCCAGCTACAGCTTCTAACTATTTGATCCTATCCTATAACTATTTGAACTATACTGACCCTGGCTTACTGACTACTCTCCTGCTCTGCGTTTGGTACCTCGTGCACTCCTGGTTTGACTCGGCTCGTTCACCACTCTTGTTGCTCATGGTGTTGTCGTGGCAACTGCCCCATTTCTCTTAGCTTTGTGTACCCTTGTCTGTTTGTCTCGTGCACTTACTGAGCGTAGGGACCGCCGCCCAGTTGTACCCCATCGCCTAGGGCGGGTCATTGCAAGTAGGCAGGGACAGAGTGGCGGGTAGATTAGGGCTCACTTGTCCGTTTCCCTACCCCCATCATTACACTTTACTTAAAAAAATGGGTCTGTTATAAACAACGCACCAGCTACACGGAAGCGCCCGATACAAGGAGCTATTTTTCTTCATACCAAAAAGCAAGTAAAAATAAAAGAGAACCACTTTTTACCATGAATTATTTAAACAGCTGGGCGAACGGCGCACAAAAAACCCACAAAAATCATAGTCAAAACGGCTTTATTTACATTCCATCCAAAAAAAAGTTAATCAATAAGTCAGATGTGCCCCAAAATAGTACCAATGAAAACTACATCTCGTCTTGCAATAATCAAGCCCATGTATGGCTACATCGACGGAAAAATAAAAAAGTTACGGCTCTTAGAATGCGGCTATGCAAAAACAAATATTTTTTGTTTAAAAGTATTTTTATTGTGCAAACGTAGAAAAACATAAAATATTATACATATTTGGTATCGCAGTAATCGCGCCGACCCATAGAATAAAGATAACATGTTATTTAAACCGCATAGTGAATGGCATAAATGTAAAACGCAAAAAATAATGATGGAACAGCTGTTTTTTTTAATTCCTTCCCAAAAAAAAGGTAACAAAAATGAATCAGTATAACAAAATGCACTCAAAAATGGTGCAATGGAAAAATACAACTCGTCCATGCAAAAAACAAGCCTTCATATGGCTGTGTCAACGTAAAAATAAAAAAGTTATGACTCTTGGAAGGCGGAGTAAAAAGTGAAAAATAAAGCTTGGTCATTAAGGTCAAAATAGGCCTGGTCGCTAAGGTGTTAAATAGGTTCCCATCTTGAACATTTATGGCATATGCGCAGTGCAAACAAGGCCGCGGCCAAGTGAATGACGGCCTGAGTGAGGTTGGGGCCGGGAGTGGACAGGTGAGGCATGTCTGCTGAGGTCAGGTGACTCATGTCAGGTGACTGGACTGGTTCACTCCTGGGCCGGCACCGACCTCACTCAGACCGCCACCGCTTTAATCAATTGGCTCCGTCCGCCCCCTTCTGGTCAGGTCATAAATGTAATTAGGTGAGTGACATCAGGGAGAGCGGTAGGCCACCGCTCTGGAGGCTGTGTGGCACTATGTACCAGGTGGGGGGGTTGTGTGGCACTACTTACAGGGGGGGTCTGTGTGGCACTATGTACAAGGCACTATCTGTGCGGCACTATCTACATTGGGGGTTGTGTGGCACTATCTACAGGGGGCTGTGTGGCACTATGTGCAAGGGGGGTCTGTGTGTCACTATGTTCAAGGAGGGTGTGTGGCATTATATACAAGGGGGGCTGTGTGCCACTATGTACAAGGGGAGCTGTGTGGCCTTAGCTGCAAGGGGGCTGTGTGCCACTATGTACAAGGGGGCTGGGTGGTACTATGTACAAGGAGTGAGGGCTGTGTGGCACTGTGTATAAGGGGGGCTGTGTGGCACTATGTATAAGGGGGGCTGTGTGGCACTATGTATAAGGGGGGCTGTGTGGCACTATCTACAAGAGGGTGTGTGTGGCACTATCTACAGGGGGCTGTGTGTGTGCCACTATCTACAGGGGGCTTTGTGTGGCGCCATCTACTGGGGACAATGTGGCTCTATCTACATTTGCACTTTCTACAGGGGGCATTATTACTGTGTGGGGACACAGTTACTGATAGGGCACTTTTATTGTATGGAGCATTAAGGGATCATTATTACCATATGGGGCACTCTGGGTGGGGAGGGTGCTGGAAAACTGAGAAACCAACATGTCTGTGAGTCAAATTCTGCAGACGAGTAGTGGCTGGAATTAAGGTCCTTTTACACTGGGCGATTATGACAAGCGTTCATAGAGCGGTCGTTCCTGATAATTTCCCTGTGTAAACAGGGCAACGATCAACAGATGAACGAGTAAACGCTTGTTCATCTGCTGATCGTATCGTTTTAAAAAGTGAAATATTATCATTGTCGGCAGCACATCTCCCTGTGTAAACAGGGAGACGCACCGCTGAGATGATAATAACGTATGAGGACGAGCGATCGGAGTAACGACCGCTCGTCCCCATACATAGCTCCGTGTGACCGGCTGAATATCGTCAGGTGTAAAAAGCCCTTAAGTCGTCACAGTGGTCTGGGCCGGATGGAGAAAGAAAGGCAAAGTGAACGACTCTAATCAGAGAAAATATCACCTGTGAGTCACTGGATATAAATGTGCTGTTATCACTTATATGGTCTGCAGAGCTCTTATGTATAGCTGGCATCTACCACTATACGTGTAAAGGCCGGACCACAGCCTTCCCTTACCTGCAGACTGCAGACCTCCTCTCTGTGGCCGACGTCTCTTATGGCCGCGAGGGCGCGCGTGCTTGTTCCCGGACTTAACCTGTTAGTGACCGCCCTATAGTGTTTTTACGTCGTCACTAATGGGCTTTATTCCGATGCAATAGACTTTTTACGTCGCTGCATCGGAATAAGTAAACAGAGCAGGGAGCTGTCAAATCTTCCTGCTCTCAGCTGCCAGAGGTAGCTGAGGGCTGGGTGCGTCCCTGCTCGAACGTGTGAGATCAGATATTAGTATCGATCTCACCCGTTTAACCCTCCAGATGCGGTGCTCAATAGCGTGCACCGCATCTGAGTGATTTTGGAGAGAGGGAGGAAGCTCCCTCTCATCCCACTGACACCCGGCGATAAGATCGCCGTGTGTCTGTTTCTCCAATGGCAGCTGGGGGCCTAATAAAGGCCCCCAGGTCTGCCTGTAGTAAATGCTTGCTAGATCATGCCTCTGGCATGACCTAGCAGATGCCCGTCCGTTTTACACGGACAGTCATAATACACTGCAATACAAAAGTATTGCAGTGTAATATAAATGCGATTGGATAATCGCATATTAAAGTCCCCTAGTGGGACTAGTAAAAAAGTGAAAAAAAAAGTTTAATAAAAAGTGAAAAAAAAAACATGAAAAACCCACTTTTCCCCCTTACAAACGCTTTATTATTGACAAACAAAATAAAGTAAAAAAATTACACATATTTGGTATCGCCGTGTCCATAACGAAGCCAACTATAAACGTATTACATCTTTTAACCCGCACGGTGAACGTCGTAAAAAATAAAATAAAAAAACATTCAAAAATTGCTGTTTTCTTTGAATCCAGTCTTAAAAAAAATGTGATAAACAGTGATCAAAAAGTTGCATCTACTCCAAAATGGTACTGATAAAAACTACAAGTCGTCCCGCACAAAAAAAGCCCTCCTACAATTGCATCGGCGAAAAAATTAAAACATTACGGCTCTTCAAATATGGAGACACAAAAACAAATAATTTCGAAAAAAAAAGTGTTTTCACTGTGTAAAAGTAGTAAAACATACAAAAACTGTACAAATTTGGTATCGTTGCAATCGCAACAACCCACTGAATAAACGTATTGTGTTATTTATACCACACAGTAAACGGTGGAAATTTAGGATGGAAAAAAAGTGTGGCGAAATTGATGTTTTTTTTCTATTCCCCCCCCCCAAAAAAAGTTTATAAAAGTTAATCAATAAATAATATGTACCTCAAAATGGTGCTATTAAAAAATACAACTTGTCCCGCAAAAAACAAGACCTTATACAGCTATGTCGACGCAAAAATAAAAAAGTTATAGCTCTTAGGGCGGATTTACATGAGCGTGTGCGTTTTTGCGCACGCAAAGAACACAGCGTTTTACGTGCGCAAAAGGCACTTAACAGCTCCGTGAGTCATCACATAGGATGCGCGGCTACGTGATTTTTGCGCAGCCGCCATCATTATCACAAAAAAGGCCATACTAAGTGAGTGGGTGAAAACGACCAGCACATTGTCCCTCCACGTATTACACTTAGTACTGACACCCCATGTACTATTTACAGCACTGACCCCCATTCATCACACATTTATTTCTTATTACATTATCACACATTTCTGACAAATCCATACATACACTTTTCTTTTTTACCATGCATTCACACCTTAGCACTACACTAACACTGACATTCATTTATCACACACTTGTGAGCACTTAGTTCGCCACTCCCCCCAAGACTAGTGGGAGTGGTTATCACTATTTAATGCACCCTCTTTCTGCAGCATTTTTTGACCTGTCTGCATCCTGCTGGGAACGGGTTTTCACCCACCCACTTAGTAAGTATGGCCTTTTTTGTGGTTTTGAAGTTATCTATGTCCCATTTTTTCTGCTGCCGCCATCATTATTACACTCTGTTTGGATGTTTGTAAACAGAAAAGCACGCGAAAAATGCAGAAATATAGGACCTGTTGTGAGTTTTACGCAGTGGACTCACGCTGCGCAAAAATCACTGACAGTCTGCACTGCCCCATAGACTAGCATAGGTCCGTGCGACGCGTGTGAAAAACACGCGCGTATTACACGTTCGTGTAAATCCGCCCTTAGAATGAGATGATGGAAAAACGTAAAAAATGGCTCGGTCATTAAGGTCTAAAATAGGCTGGTCATTAAGGGGTTAAAGGGCTAGCGCGCACATATGTAATTAATTAATTATTTCCCCGACCGCCCTGTACTATAAAAAGGGCCCTGCCCTTCCACTCCTTGCCTGAGCGTTGGTGTAGTATTACCATGTCTGTATTGAAAATGGTCACTTGGTGTTTTCTTGCTCCCAGTGTTCCCTTATCCTGCCTCCTATATCCTGTCTCCCATGGTGTGCCTTGTTTCCGAGCCTGTATAGTACCTCCGCCTGCTGGAATACTCCACGTCTGCTATTGCCTGTCATCCCGGATACCATCCGCCATGTCTGGCGCAACCCACCACCACCAGCCCCATTTGTGCCTAAGCCCTTGCCGCCATCCGGACTATCCCAGGTACCCTTGTGCTACACACCTACCATAGACTTTGTGCATAGACTGTGAGTTGGTCAGCTGCCTCTCTGCTACGGCGGAGCGGCCTAGTGGGTCCACATAGCCTTAGATCGTGTGCTCAGGCTATGGAACCCGCTGGCCTGCCTAAGATCGCAGTTCAGAGGATACAGACGGATATGCATGACCTACGGGCACGTCAGGATCAACTCCTTAAGGCTGTAAACTCCATCATGGTCCGACTGGATGAACTCCCTGTTCCACCTCCGGTTCCTCCTCCAGAGACTGCTGCCGTTCCACTGCTCGTTACTCCTCCTGTTTGTTCCAGATCCACAGTTTCACTGCCTCTTCGTCCTCGCTATGACGGTGACCCTAGAGCCTGTAGAGGGTTCATCAATCAATGCACCATTGATTTTGGACTACGAGCTCATCTCTTCCCCTCTGAGGAGGCCAAAGTAGCATTTATTATCTCCATCCTCGCTGGAAAGGCGCACGCATGGGCGAACCCCATTTTGGAACAATAGGAACCTGAATCCTCTGACCTAGCATTGTTCCTGCAGTCTTTCCGTGCCGTGTTCGAGGAGCCGGGCCGAACATCTTCTGCCGCAGCAGCTCTGCTAACCCTCAAGCAAGGAGGCTCCACAGTAGGAGGCGTTTGTCTTCCATGTAGCAATATTCAGGTAATGATATCTCTCTTTATCTCACTGATGCATAACACCTGATACTTCTTTGATGATTCAGTAGTATTCATTCGGAATAGTTGGCTACTATTGGTCTTTTTTTAAATAACTCCTCCCATTACCCAGTACAAATATAGCGTCTGCAACCTTTCCCATCAGTACCCCTTGAAAAAGCTACCGCGAAACGCGCGTCGGGGCTCGTGTTGTGGAGTTTCATTTGTACGCGTATTATGCAACATACTGGTTGGTATAGTTCCTGGGACCGGTTATGATCTGCGGTAATTTCCTAGTTACTATATATATCTATACTTACATGCATACCAGCATGGGGTGACCATTCCTCTGTATACTCTATTTTGGGTTCATGATTTGTGCTCTTGTTTAGGCGTGTTTTTACGCATCACATGTGTGGTTTTTGTACAATTTCGTGCATTCCCATATATAGCATGCCCTCTTGAGTTACCGCCAGTGTAATTACATCGCATATTACTCTCCAGTTTGCTGAGTATAATTCATTTGTATTAGCCTCATTGTCCTCCACATCCATGCATTTTAATTGTTTGTCATATTTTAGGTCCTGATGGCCAACATGTTTTTATGAGCATTATAATAAAGTATTGATATTATTACATGGTACAATTGTGTACTTGTTATATTTTTTCCTTTTTGGATGTGTGATATGTCCTCACATACAGTTATGGGTATTCATTCTCTATCTTTTTCTTGATATGTGTGGACGTTTATTGTAAACGATTGTGGCTCGGTCTGTATCAACATAGGTATTCATTATTGTCTTTGTTTCTCTAAACAGGCCTTAGTACTAATATGGATTTCCATACACGGGAAACCAATTGGCTGTCTCTTGTGACCCAAGTTTTTAACAATGATGCTATTGGATCCATTGGTGTATCCCACATGGGAATATTGGAAACTCAAAAGAAATTAAAGGATCTACTAAAACGAAGAATGCGAGTATGGTGGAATAAGGTGGCCCTTGAGCAATATCTAACCAAGGACCTAATCTCCAGAGGCTTGCGGGTCCAGGTTTTTCTCTCGTTTTCCTTTGATGATACCATGTTTCGATCTCGATGGGAAGAAGCATGTAAATCCTGCTCACGCACGTTTATTGAGCTTTTGATTGGGTGGGATAAGAAGCAGTTGGAGGAAATTGAAAAGCTGATATTACCTCTACAGGAGAAAGTCAAAATGGAACTTACTCCAGACCTCCTTGCCAAATTTGAACATGAATTAAGTATCGAATATACTAAATGGGAGAATGATATTAAAGAACTCAAGTCCAAGAAATTTCAACGGGACTTGATGGACTTTCAGGAACAGAGGGTGTACAAGTGGCAACAACGTGGCTCCTCCACTATGGCACGTTCCGAGTCCTTATCCTCATTGGATAGTGCAGCTTCTGGGACTTCACAAGTTAGTCAACCAATGAGAACCAGGAGATATGAAACCAGACGTACTCCAACAAAAATAAAATGTAATCCTTTCTATGAGAAAGCAGGAGGTGAATTGAAGGTAATTAACCTCTCTGACAGAATATTCACTCCTAGCCAAATTTCAGTGCTCTCCTTGGGGCTTACATTTTGCCCTGTATCGGGCTTTGATGACTTTACAGCCATCAAAGATGTGTTCCTGTTTGCACGTAAACTCATATACAAAAAGTATTTCTCTAAAAATGATCCTCATAATTTGTTTACAGCACAGGAGGAACTGGAAGCGGTCCGGGCGTTAGAATCTTTACTTCAGGAGCAGGAGGTTAGTAATGGCAGGTTTCCAGAAACCATTCGTCCAAAATCCACCACATTTCCACCTTTGTCATTGAATCCATCAGTGGAGATGTTTGTCAGAATGGTAGTGGACGAATTTCGCAAGTTGCCCCAGGAACGCAGCTACGATAATTATCATGGGCGCAACGCAAGGCGTTGCGTGAATTAAAGCAAATGAGGGGCATTGTGTTCAAACCAGCTGACAAGGGTGGAAATGTGGTGGTATGGCCTATTGAAATGTACGAATCTGAGGCATATCGACAACTACGGGATACAGACTGCTATATGCGTTTGACGGATAATCCCACCAACCGTTTTAAGGCCCAGCTTGATGCGATGTTGACCGAGGCTTGTGAAAATAACATCATCACTAAAAAAATGATGGGCTCATTGTAAAATTTCCCATCACTCCCACACTGTATCTTTTACCAAAAGTACATAAAGATCAAAATAAACCACCTGGACGTCCAATTGTGTCAGGATGCGGCAGTTTATGTGAATCGACTTGTCGATTCCTCGATGACTATCTTCGCCCTTGTGTTGAGAGTCTTTAATCTTATGTCAAGGACTCCACGGACGTATTGAAGTGTCTTGATGGGTGACTTTTGAGCAGGATATGTATTTGGTATCCTGCAATGTGGAATCCCTCTACACTTGTATCGATCACAAATTGGGGTTGCGTGCTATCCAATACTTCCTACGCTCATGTAACCATGACCATGAGTTGGTTCAATTTTTGATCCTTCTCATGCGTTTTGTCCTTGAGCACAATTACTTTGTGTCCAGGGACAAACATTATTTAAAACTTCGAGGGACAGCGATGGGTGCCACCTGTGCACCCTCATATGCAAACTTATTTCTAGGCTTCTGGGAACAGGAAACTGTACGGGAAGCCATGGACATGGTGTCTGGATGTGTTGTGGACTGGATGCGTTTCATCGATGACATCCTTTTTATCTGGCAGGGCACGCGTATAGAACTGGATCAGTTCTTATCCATTTTGAATACCATCACACAGAACATCAAACTAACAAGTGTGATTAGCCAAACAACCATGGAGTTTCTGGATATCAAAATGATAGTACAAGATACAGGTAAGCTGAGTACTAATATTTTTCGGAAGCCAACATCTGTAAACTCTCTCTTACATGCATCGTCGTTTCACCCTGCACATGTTATACGTGCTATCCCAATGGGCCAATTTTTAAGGGCAAAACGTGTATGTGACTCTGATTCTAATTTTGAGAAGGAGTCTCATTGTCTGAGGACCCGCTTTTTACAACGCGGGTATCCCAACTATGATATTGAGAAGGGATACCAGAGAGCATGCCACACTAACCGAAATAGTTTACTTACCCAACATAAACGTAAGAGTAAGGATGACATGGTGAAACTTATTACTCCCTATAATACACAATGGGGGAGATTAAAAAAGTTGTGACCCGTTTTTGCCAATATTACCCACTGACCCTGATCTAAAGAAATACTTACCTTCTAAGCCTCAACTTACAGCAAAAAGAAGTAAAACTGTGGGTGATCATGTGGTTCGGAGCCACTACAGTCCTCCCAATCCCAAGACTTATCTCTTTGGCACTAAAGGACCGACATGGGATCTTTCTCCTGTGGCCATTGCTCCATCTGCAGATTGATTGTAAGGACGGATACATTTTCTGACTCCGAAAATAACAACTGTTTTAAAATCGTACATTTTGTCAACTGCAGTACAACGGGGGTGGTCTACATGGCTACTTGTCCGTGTGGCCTCTCCTATGTAGGCATGACTGCAAGAGAATTGAAAATGAGAATCCAGGAACATGTCAGGGACATTAAAAAGGCTGGAACAATTTAGAGTAATAACTGGGATGAAATTGGTCAACTCAAATCCATCCCTAGACATTTCCGGGATTTTCAAAATAACAGATGGCAAGATCTGAAGGTTCATGGTATTGACAAAATAATCCTCGGATCGCGTGGAGGCGACACTTTTCGTAAATTAGAACGTATCGAATGCAAATGAATTACAAAACTGAAGACTAGCTCACCTCTGGGGCTAAATGAAAAAATGTCCTTTGCCTCCTTTCTGTAATTTGTCCAATGTTCCCATAACATCATTAGTTTTTAATTTGTATATATATACACTACCGTTCAAAAGTTTAGGGTCATTTTTTTCAAGAAAAGCACAGTTTTTTTCAATGAAGATAACATTAAATTAATCAGAAATACACTCTTTACATTGTTAATGTGCTAAATGACTATTCTAGCTGCAAACGTCTGGTTTTTAATGCAACCATTTTTAATGGAAATCAGCAACCATCACTCCAGTGTTCTAATGGTACATTGTGTTTGCTGACTGTGTTAGAAGGCTAATGGATGATTAGAAAACACTTGAAAATCCTTGTGCAATTATGTTAGCGCCGCTGTAAACAGTTTTGCTGTTTAGAGAAGCTATAAAACTGACCTTCCTTTGAGCTAGTTGAGAATCTGGAGCATTACATTTGTGGGTTCGATTAAACTCTCAAAATGGCTAGAAAAAGAGAGCTTTCATGTGAAACTCGACAGTCTATTCTTGTTCTTAGAAATGAAGGCCATTCCATGCGAGAAATTGCCAAGAAACTGAAGATTTCCTACAACGGTGTGTACTACTCCCTTCAGAGGACAGCACAAACAGGCTCTAACCAGAGTAGAAAGAGAAGTGGGAAGCCCCGCTGCACAACTGTGCAACAAGACAAGTACATTAGTTTGAGTCTCTAGTTTGAGAAATAGACGCCTCACAGGTCCTCAACTGGCAGCTTCATTAAATAGTACCCGCAAAATGCCAGTGTCAACGTCTACAGTGAAGAGGCGACTCCGGGATGCTGGCCTTCAGGGCAGAGTGGCAAAGAAAAACCCATATCTGAGACTGGCTAATAAAAGGAAAAGATTAATATGCGAAAAAGCACACCGACATTGGACAGAGGAAGATTGGAAAAAAGTGTTATGGACAGACGAATCGAAGTTTGAGGTGTTTGGATCACACAGAAGAACATTTGTGAGACGCAGAACAACTGAAAAGATGCTGGAAGAGTGCCTGACGCCATCTGTCAAGCATGGTGGAGGTAATATGATGGTCTGGGGTTGCTTTGGTGCTGGTAAAGTGGGAAATTTGCACAAGGTAAAAGGGATTTTGAATAAGGAAGGCTATCACTCCATTTTGCAACGCCATGCCATACCCTGAGGACAGCACTTGTTTGGAGCCAATTTCATCCTACAACAGGACAATGACCCAAAGCACACCTCCAAATTATGCAAGAACTATTTAGGGAAGAAGCAGGCAGCTGGTATTCTATCTGTAATGGAGTGGCCAGCGCAGTCACCAGATCTCAACCCCATAGAGCTGTTGTGTGAGCAGCTTGACCGTATGGTACGCAAGAAGTGCCCATCAAGTCAATCCAACTTGTGGGAGGGGCTTCTGGAAGCATGGGGTGAAATTTCTCCCGATTACCTCAGCAAATTAACAGCTAGAATGCCAAAGGTCTACAATGCTGTAATTGCTGCAAATGGAGAATTCTTTGATGAAAGCAAAGTTTGAAGGAGAAAATTATTATTTCATATAAAAATCATTATTTCTAACCTTGTTAATGTCTTGACTATATTTTATCGTCATTTTGCAACTCATTTGATAAATATAAGTGTGAGTTTTCATGGAAAACACAAAATTGTCTGGGTGACCCCAAACTTTTGAACGGTAGTGTATGCATTTAGTGTTATGACTGGTTTGGTTGATCTCCAGGTATATGTCCTAGAGTTTGCTGGCCTTTTGGTATTTGTACATTTCTGTACTGGTTGTCATATGCTTATTCGGGGTTTTTTTTGACATTTTTTTTCTATTTCCATAGGAGCTGTATTTACTATTATTACACTGCTAATTGGCTTATTGGAATTGTCAGGGATCATTACTATGTATCAATTTACAGAGGTGGTTATTCGGTGTGAAATACGGACCTGACAGAATAACAGGATTCAGAGTGGCATATAGCATATGTTTGAATATTCTCTTTTTGAAGCCATCAATTGGCATGTGTAGTATAACTGTTGTTCCATACTACTTGTAGCTTTTTCAAGGGGTATCCAGTTGATCTTTTTTTATATGCCTGTCTTACACTATGTTTATTACACAACATGTCGTGTTCGACAGTACATATCACCTTTTACATATTTTTTCCTTATTTTTGTACACATATGTATTTTCATTGCACACTATTGATATGTTTTTCATATCTCTATATGTTCAACTACACATTTCATCAGTACATATGTTTGTTACAACATTACATTTCGTTGGATGTGTTTTGGAATGTATTAATAATAAAATATATTTATTTTCTAGGTGCGTCTTAGTTACGTGTGCTTCACTCTATTTTCTTTTATTAGTTTATTATAATAAATTATTTATTCACCATTCACTTTGCACGTGTGTTCACTCACCTTTATTCACAAGTATATTAAAAAAAAAGATATTTTTATATATATATTTTTTCACTATTTATATATATATATATATATATATATATATATATATAATTTATTTATTTATATATAAAGTTTCGTATTCTTATTGCATTGTATGTATAAGTACATTTAATGAAATTGTATTACTCATGTTCATGTACTTGTAATATCATATCATGGTAGTATATATATTCCATTCTTGTCTTAATTACCTATATGATTCTATGTATATATTTGTGCTGCGTGTGTGTGTATATATATATATATCTTTATATTATGGATTTCTTGTTCCTATATATGTTTATATTGCTATATTAGCTTATTTTGTTGTTCCACGCTCCATGTGGGCATTATTATTTGTTTCTGCTAGTTTCTAAAAAGGTTACTATACTAAGGAACGTCATATGTACACAAACACACTACCTTTACATTCCGTTCTTATGTTAACTCTAATGCATATGTGTACTTATGTCTTTACGTTCCATTTATATGAGTGGAACATTAGCGTTCTATGCCACCCTTACATCATTATTCTAGGCTTTGATCGTTCTACTTAGTTTTTCTTTTTGCCCCGTATCTCACATTTTGTCCCACGGTTGTTGTGGGCATCATTCACTGCTCTTTCCAGTTTCCAAAATGGCCACTAATGCATGTTACGTCATTCTTGTGGGACTACATTCCCCTCTTATGGCGCTTTTGCGCCTACGTTTATGCGCATGCGCACTCGCGTCTTCAGTACGTATATGTGGGTAAATATCGGCGGCGTTTGTCTTCCATGTAGCAATATTCAGGTAATGATATCTCTCTTTATCTCACTGATGCATAACACCTGATACTTCTTTGATGCTTCAGTAGTATTCATTCGGAATACTTGACTACTCTTTTTTTAAATAACTCCTCCCATTACCCAGTACAAATATAGCGCCAGCAACTTTTCCAGTCAGTACCCCTTGAAAAAGCTACCGTGAAACGCGCGTCGGGGCTCGTGTTGTGGAGTTTCATTTGTAGGCGTATTATGCAACATACTGGTTGGTATAGTTTCTGGGACCGATTATGATCTGCGGTGATTTTCTAGTTACTATATATATATCTATACTTACATGCATACCAGCATGGGGTGACCATTCCTCTGTATACTCTATTTTGGGTTCATGATTTGTGCTCTTGTTTAGGCATGTTTTTACGCATCACATGTGTGGTTTTTGTACAATTTCGTGCATTCCCATATATAGCATGCCCTCTTGAGTTACCTCCAGTGTAATTACATCGCATATTACTCTCCAGTTTGCTGAGTATAATTCATTTGTATTAGCCTCATTGTCCTCCACATCCATGCATTTTAATTGTTTGTCGTATTTTAGGTCCTGATGGCCAACATGTTTTTATGAGCATTATAATAAAGTATTGATATTATTACATGGTACAATTGTGTACTTGTTGTTATATTTTTTCCTTTTTGGATGTGTGTTATGTCCTCACATACAGTTATGGGTATTCACACATTAGGAGAGTATGCCATCTCCTTTCATACCCTGGCAGCAGAGTTGGCATGGAACAATGGGGCGTTGGTGGCGACCTTTTGGCAGGGACTGTCCTGACACATCAAGGACGAGCTAGCAGACCGCTTCCTTCCTTCCTTCTAACTCGGATGCCCTCATCCTGTTGGCCACCCGAGTCGACATGAGGATCCAGGAACGCACTCAGGAGGTTCGAGAGGAGAGCCGGTTTCACAGACTAGCACCCTCGGCACAGAGACCACTATTGCCTTCCCCTGTTGCGCTACCTGAAGAACCGATACAGGTAGACAAAGTCAAGTTGTCTGAGCAGGAGAAACCGTGCAGACGCTCTTCTGGTTTATGTCTGTGTTGCGGCCTTAAGGTTCTTTTTGTGCGCCAATGTCCACAGAAGCCGGGAAACTCCAGCACCTAGGGTTGGTTGGAGAGGCAAATCTAGGGGGGACGACTCCAAGTGTCAAAACCTCTTCCAAATTATCTATTCCTGTGACAATCATCTCTGGAGGGACATCACATTCCTCCTCTGCCTATCTTGATTCCGAAGCAGCTGCAGATTTCATCCAACAGAATTTAGTAGATCGTCTACATCTACCCACAGTTCTTCTGAGGCTGTTGCCTCTGTAAATGGACTACCATTGTCTGATCCTTTTGTGTCTAACACCAAACCACTGACCTAACAAATCGGAGTTATTCACTCGGAACAGATCACCTTCCTTGTCCTGCCTAAAGCCATCAATCCTGTCCTTTTGGGCCTGCCTTGGCTCTGACTACATGCTTTGGTTCTTGACTGGAGTTTCGGTGAGGTCCTCTAATGGGGTGCCAGGTGCCTTGTCCGCTGCTTGCCACTGGTTCGTCCTGTTTTGCCTCCACTGCCTCAGTCACTCTCCGATCTACCATCACAGTATGCCAGTTTTGTGGATGTCTTCAGTAAGAAGGAGGCAGAGATACTTCCCCCCATCGTATCTATGATTGCCCTGTTGAATTACTTCCTGACGCCACGCCACCTCGAGTTTATCCTCTCTCCCTGCCAGAGACACTAGCCATGTATGCCTACATTAAGGAGAACCTTGAGAGAGGGTTCATCCAAAAGATATCCTCTCCGGCAAGAGCCGGATTCTTCTTCGTGAAGAAAAAGGACGGATCTCTTCGTCCATGCATCGACTACCAGGGTCTGAACCAAATTACGGTCAAGAATAGAATTTTGATAGAATTCGTGGGACCAAGGTGTTCTGAAAGCTAGATCTACGCGGAGCTTAGAACTTGATCCGTATCCGCAAGGGTGACGAGTGGAAAACCGAATTTAACACCCGAGACGGCCATTATGAATACCTCGTAATGCCTTTTGGGCTATGTAACGCCCCAGCTGTATTCCAGGAATTTGTGAATGACATTTTCCGAGACCTACTATGAGATTTACTCACCTGATTTGTTGACACATCGGAAGCACGTTCGCCAAGTTCTCTTGCGGTTAAGGGGGAACCATCTATATGCTAAACTCGAGAAATGTGTGTTCGAGAGGATCTCTTTGCCCTTCCTGGGCTACATCGTGTCTGACCGTGGTCTCAAGATAGATCCTGAGATGGTGGAATCTGTCTTAGAATGGCCATACAGCCATTTCTGGGATTTGCAAACTTCTATCGGCAGTTCACCCTGAACTTCTCATATCTGACTGTTCCAATCTCGGCCCTCACCAAAAAGGGGGTTTAGGCCAAGATCTGGCCTCCAGAGGCAGAATCTGCATTTTCTGATCCCAAGAGCGCTTTCACCTCAGCATCTGTTCTCCATCACACTGATGCTTCTCGGTAATTTCTTCTGGAGGTAGACGCCTCTTACGTAGGTGCGGGAGCACTACTGTGCCAAAAGAATTCCAAAGGCAAGATGGTGGCTTGTGGCTTCTCAAAATTATTCTCCCCAGCAGAAAGCAACTATTCCATCGGGGATCGGGAATTTCTGGCTGTTAAGTTGGCCTTAGAGGAGTGGAGACACTTGCTGGAGTGTGCTATTCATCCTATTATCATCTATGCAGACCACAAGAACCTAACATACCTACAGTCGACCCAACGGTTAAATCCACACCAGGCCAGATGGTCGTTGTTCTTTGCCTGATTTCAGTTTATGCTTCACTTCCGTCCTGCAGACAAGAATGTGAAGGCAGATGCCCTGTCTCGCTCCTTCGAAACCAATGACTCTGAGGAGACTCCTCAATACATTATAGATCCCTCTAGGATTATTGCTGCTAACCCCCTGCAAGTCAGAGACATTGCACCTGGAAAGAATTTTGTCCATCTTGCTGTCAGGAAGAAAATTCTCCGCTGGGGCCACAACTCTAAACTAGCTGGGCACTCTGGTGTTCGTAAGACACAGGATTTGATAGCTCGTCATTGGTGGCCCACTCTGCCTGGTGATGTTGTGGACTATGTCTCGTCATGTACGGGATGTGCCTTGAACAAATCTACCTGCTCCAAACCTGCTGGCCTGCTATTACCCCTGCCTGTTCCTGATGCCCCTTGGCAGCATATTGCAATGGACTTCATCACTGACCTTCCTTCTTCTGCTGAATGTACTACAATCTGGGTAGTGGTGGATCGTTTCTCAAAAATGGCACATTTTGTTCCACTGACTGGCCTTCCGTCTGCCCCTCGCCTGGCAAATTTGTTTATTCTACACATTTTCCGCCTACATGGCCTTCCTCTGCATATTGTCTCGGACTGGGGAGTTCAGTTTACATCCAAGTTCTGGAGATCCCTGTGCAGCCTGTTAGGGTATGTTCACACGCTTAACAAAAAACTTCTGAAAATTCTGAGCTATTTTCAAGTGAAAACAGCCCCTGATTTTTAGAAAAGTTCCTCCTCAGTTCTCTCCTGGAGCCAAGGTCTGGCTTTCCTCAAGGAATATCGGTTTGAAGGTGCCCTTATACAAATTTTCCCCCACGTTCCTAGGACCCTTTGAAATCCTACAACAATAAAACCCTGTCTCCTATAAGCTCCGGCTGCTTCTACCCTCAGAAACCCCAACTTCTTTCACGTGTCCCTCCTGAAACCTGGGGTTCTGAACCGCTATAATAAGACTCCTAGTCCTACAGTGGCTCCCAGCGGTTCATCTGATGTGTTTGAGCTGAAAGACATCCTGGACTGCAAGAGGGTAGGAGGAAGTGCTTTCTATTTGGTGGACTGGAGAAGGTTTGGTCCTTAGGAGAGATCCTGGGAGCTAGAGGAGAACCTTAATGCCCCTACCCTCGTTAAAAATTCCTCTCTCGCTCTGGATTGAAGAAGAGGGGGCGTAAGGGGGGTGGTACTGTAATGGCCATGGTCACGGACCGCAGCCTTCCCGTACCTGCAGACAGGGCCGCCATCAGAAATTTCTGGGCCCCATACTGCCAAGGAGTCTGGGGCCCCCCTCACTATTGGGGCGGGCACAAAGTAAAATGGTGAAAGGTAAGGCAGCGGTGAAAAGCAAACTAGTAGGGTCTCTTTGGAGGGGCAGAGACAGCTGGTGGCTAAGTGCCAGGGCTCAGTGGGGGAAGGAGGAGGGGATTTCTGGGAGAACAGAAAGTGTCATGGGTGACGACAGTGGGTATGAGGGCACCTGTGCTGCCCATCGGAACGGGCACCCCCATGGTCGGCGGCATACTATAGCAGAGCAGGGAAGTATCTCCCTGCTCTGCAATCTACTACCGCCACTGTAGCTTCCTGAAGGAGTGAAATACCCATGTGGCCGCTCCGCTTGATGTTTCTGTCCGTATATGGACAGTTACATCAGGGGTAACTCCTGAAGGGGAATCCCCGTCCACAGCGTTGCCGAGTCTGTGACCGGGGATTACACTCCAGGAGAAGCCCTTGACGTCCCTGTCCATAAATGGACACAGACGACGGGGGTTTCTCCTGGAGTGGAATCCCAGGTCACAGCGTCGGCAACGCTGTGGACGGGGATTCTGCTTCAGGAGTTGCCCCTGATGTCACTGTCCATTTATGGACAGAGACATCAAGTGGAGCGCTCCAGGAGCGGAATCCCCAGCCACAGGGGGATTCCGCTCCTTCAGGGAGCTACAGTGCCGCTATCTACAAGGGGCTGTGTGGCACTACCTGCAAGGGAGCTGTGTGGCACTACCTACCATGGGGCTGTGTGGCACTACCTACCATGGGGCTGTGTGGCACTACCTACCAGGGGGCTGTGTGGCACTACCTTCCAAGGGGCTGTGTGGCAAAACCTTCCAGGGGGCTGTGTGGCAAAACCTTCCAGGGGGCTGTGTGGCACTACCTACAAGGGGGCTGTGTGGCACTACCTACAAGGGGGCTGTGTGTCACTACCTACAAGTGGGCTGTGTGGCACTATCTACAGGGGGAATCTGTGAGTGACGGGCTGATGGTCATTTTACTGTGAGTGGGGGGCTGATGGTCATTTTACTGTGAGTAGTGGGCTGATGCTTATTTTACTGTGAGTGGGGGGCTGATGGTCATTTTACTGTGAGTGGGGGGCTGATGGTCATTTTACTGTGAGTGGGGGGGGCTGATGGTCATTTTACTGTGAGTGGTGGGCTGATGGTCATTTTACTGTGAGTGGGGGGCTGATGGTCATTTTACTGTGAGTGGGGGGCTGATGGTCATTTTACTGTGAGTGGGGGGCTGATGGTCATGTTACTGTGAGTGGGAGGCTGATGGTCTTCAAGTGGTTTTCACCTCTGAGCTCCAATTGAAATGAATAGGATACAGAAAATTCTTGCATCTTTTGCATTCGCTTCAATAGCTTAAAAAAAAGGTCACACAACGCTATCACTTCCTGAAGGAATTTTGAGGCAGACTATTTTTCCTTACAATAAACTCTGTGTGAACAGACCTTTCTCTAAACAATTTTTGGTAGGGTGGCCCTGAGGAAATTTTATTTTTCCAGTGCTGCCTTGAGTCCGAAAATGTTGGGAAACTCTGTACTAGGCGTCAGGATCACGCCGGCGACGCAAGGGTCTCGTCGTGGAGCAGCTCGGTTCGTCGTGGGAACGGGGCCTAGGTGAGTACAACTTTTATTTGTTTATGGGGCACTGTCTACAAGGGGGAGGTGGGGGGCTGTATGGCACTGTCTACATGAGGGAGGTGGGGCGCTGTATGACACGATCTACAAGGGGGAGGTGGGGGCTGTATGGCACGATCTACAAGGGGGAGGTGGGGGCTGTATGGCACGATCTACAAGGGGGAGGTGGGGGGCTGTATGGCACTGTCTAGATGAGGGAGGTGGGGGCTGTATGGCACTGTCCACAAGGGGGAGGTGGGGGCTGTATGGCACTGTCTACAAGGGGGAGGTGGGGGGGCTGTATGGCACTGTCTACAAGGGGGAGGTGGAGGGATGTATGGCACTGTCTACATGAGGGAGGCGAGGGGCTATATGGCAATGTCTACAAGGAGGTGGGGGCTGTATGTCATGGTCTACATGAGGGAGGTAGGGGGCTCTGTATGGCACGGTCTACAAAGGGGAGGTGGGGGATGTATGACACTGTCTACAAGGGGGAGGTGGGGGAATGTATGGCACTGTCTACAAGGGGGAGTTGGGATATGGCAGTCTAAAGGAAGGCTGTATGGCGCAATCTACAGGGGGCACTATCTACAGGGGGGGCTATGTGTGGCAGCCAGGGGAGGGGGCATTATACTGTGTGGAGGCCACTAAGCGGCCATTATACTGTGTAGGGTCACTACAGGGGGCAATATACTGTGTGGGCTGTAACGTCTATGGCCGGGGCCGTCGTTCAGACTTACCCTCTGACGGCCCTGGCCATGAACATCTGTCTTCTCGGCGTAAGGTCCCTCCAGGGAGACGCCGGCACTCACTTCTGGGTCCTCGGACTGTTTCCCTTAAAGGGCCAGTACGCGTCCAGCTGTCACCAACCAATAATTAGCCCAAATGGCTGCTGGACTATAAAAAGGGGCTCTGCCCACTTGTTCCTCACCTGAGCGTTGTTGTATACCTAAGTTTGTCTCCCAGTGTTTCCTAGTTCCCAGTGTTACCCGTTCCTGCTGCCTGTACTCTGTATCCCGTGCTATCGTATCTACTGTGAAAGTCAAGTCGTGTCTTCCGCTGCATCCACGGTGCCACCTGCAGTGAAAGTCAAGTAGCTTTCGCTACTGCCTACATTGCATTAGGTACCCGTTCTGAACTATAGACATTGTTTTCTACCTTGTTGGCCAGCTGCTACCCTGCTACGTGGTATGACCCAGTGGGTCCACACCCCGCGCTGTGACAGTATCTGCAAGGACGACAGGATCAACTCCTTGTGGCAGTAGACTCCATGGCACAGCAGGTAGGGGTGCTAGCTATTTCCTCCACTGCTCCTATTCAAGCTCCTCCGATTTACCCTCCTGTTACACCTCCGGGCAGTTCCAGTCCGGACCCTCGGTTCTCGCAGCTATTGCCACCTCGGTTCATTGGAGACGCAAGTTTGTGAAGGGGGTTTCTGAATCAATGCCATATCCACTTCACTTTGCACGCCTGAGCATTCCCTACGGATGGAGCCAGGATCGCCTTCATTATATCTCTACTTGCCGGCAAGGCCCTGGTGTGTGCGAATCCAATCTGGGAACGACAAGGACCCGAGACTTCCAGGAGTTCGTGCGGTTGTTCCGTATTTGAGGAGCCAGGACGAGTCTCGTCGGCAGCCACTGCTATCTGTAACCTGCGCCAGGAGGACGCCTCCGTGGGCGAATACACCATCCAGTTAAGGACTCTGGCAGGAGAATTGTCCTGGAACAATGAGGCCTTGGTAGCATCCTTCTGCCATGGCCTATTGCCCGAGATCTCCCAGCTGCCTTGGACGACCTGATTCTACTGGCTACTCGAGTGGACATAAGGCTCAGGGAGAGATCTCAAGAGATTCTACAGGAGAGACGGATTCCTAGACTGGCGCCTAATTTCCAGCTACCCCTCTTGCCTTGTTCTTCTGCTGCTCCCGAGATTCCGATGCAGGTGGATCGGCTTAAAATGGCCGTTCAAGAAAGACAGCGCAGGCGCACCTCTGGGCTCTGTCTATATTGCGGCCTCGCTGGCCATGTCGTGCGTCTGAAACCCCAACACCTGGGATTGGTTGGAGAGACAACCCTGGGCACTACGGTGTTTATTAGAGAACTCTCTTCCAAACTGTTCATTCCTGTGACCATTGGCGCTGGTGAAAGACCTCATCCAGTCTCTGCCTACCTGGACTCTGGCTCCGCAGCCAATTTCATCTGCCAAGACCTTGTGGATCTTCTTCAATTGCCCACTGTTTTGCTAGAGAGACCGTTGATCGTTGCCTCGGTAGATGGACTGCCTTTGCCTGACCCAGTGTTGTCGATGACCAAGCCATTAAGACTTCAAGTGGGAGCTTTTCATTCTGAGCTCATCTCCCTTTATGTCCTGTCCAAGGCCGTCAACCCTGTGCTGCTGGGTTTGCCTTGGCTCTGTCTACACACCCCAGTCCTGGATTGGAACTCCAGAGAGTCTCTCCAGTGGGGTCCCAAGTGTCTTGACCGCTGTCTGGTGCATGTCCATCCGTCCCAGTCTTCTCCGCATTAGTCATTGGCAGGGTCGCCTCCTTGTTACTCTCAGTTCTCTGATGTCTTCAACAAGAAGGAAGCAGACATTGCCACCACATCGAGCGTACAATTGTCCTATCGACTTGGTTCCTGATTTGTCCCCTCCTCGCGGTAGAGTATACCCTCTCTCCTTGCCAGAGACCCAGTCTATGTCGGCCTACATTAAGGAGAATCTGGAGAGGGGCTTCATACAAAAGTCTTCATCCCCGGTCAGAGACGGGTTTTTCTTTGTCAAAAAGAAGGATGGATCCCTTCGAGCCTGCATTGACTACCGATGCCTCAACCAGATCACAGTGAAGAACAGGTACCCATTTCCTTTGGTTTCGGAACTCTTTGATCGCTTACGGGGGGGTGAAAATTTCTTCCAAGCTAGACCTGCGGGGGGCTTACAATCTAATCCGGATTCGTAAGGGTGATGAGTGGAAGACTGCATTTAACACACGTGATGGACACTATGAATATTTGGTCATGCCCTTCGGCCTGTGTAACGCCCCTGCAGTATTTCAAGAATTTGTCAATGAAATTTTTGGCGATCTCCTCTATATCTGTGTTGTGGTGTATCTCGATGATATCTTAATTTTTTCCCCAGATCTTGTGACTCGTCAGGGTCATGTCCGCCAGGTGTTGCTTCGATTTAAGGGAGAATAATCTTTACGCCAAGTTGGAGAAGTGCGTGTTCCAAGAGAAGTCTCTACCCTTCCTGGGCTATATCATCTCTGATCAGGGTCTCAAAATGGACCCTGAGTAAGTCAAGGCAGTCCTGGAGTGGCTACGTCCCCAAGGCTTAAGGGCCATACAACGCTTCCTGGGATTCGCCAACTTCTACAGACTGTGCATTCCCAACTTCTCTTCTTTGACAGTCCCCATCTCTACCCTCACTAAAAAGGGTATGAATGCCAAGGTATGGACTCTAGAGGCGGAAATCGCATTTAAAACCTTAAAAAAGGCCTTCACGTCAGCCTCTATTCTTCATCATCCTGATGTATCCCTAAAGTTTTCATTAGAGGTGGACGCTTCCTCTGTTGGTGCTGGTGCACTGTTGTTCCAGAAAGGTTCGAAGGGAAAGAATGTGGTATGTGGTTATTACTCCAAGCTGTTTTCTCCCGCAGAGCGCAACTACTCGATTGGGGATCGGGAGTTACTGACCATGAAGCTGGCCCTGCAGGAGTGGAGACAGCTACTGGAAGGCACAGCTCATCCTATCCTGGTCTTCACGGACCACAAGTACCTGACCTACCTACAGACGGTTCAACGGCTGAATCCTCGTCAAGCCAGGTGGTCATTGCTTTTTGCATGGTTCTGGTTCGAACTCCACTACCGACCTGCCGATAAGAATGTGAGGGCCGATGTAAAGGATCTGCCAGGTACTACGTCTGTGTATACTCCCGGGATTAATCAGTCGACACCTGAGGCCAGACCTCTTAGACTGACACCGGCTCCCACCAACCAGGGTGGCAGGCTCAGGAGTGGGAGAGCCTATCGCGGCCTGGTCAGTCGGAGTTAGCTCCGCCCCCTGTCCATTTATACCTGCCGTGTTCTCTTCCTCAGTGCTTGTTATTCTTCTTGGATTCCTGGCCCCACTGCTGCCTTGCTCCAGCCTGCTTCTGCCGTGCTTCTGCCTTGCTTCAGTTCCGCTATCCTGCTTCGCTTTGCCCCTGGCTTGCTTCCTGCTCCGTGCTCTCGGTATACTCCACTACATCCTGATCCTGACTGTCTCATCCACCGCTCCGTTTCCTCGCGACGTTCCGTGGGCTACTGCCCCTTCCCTTGCGTGTTCCCTGTTTGTACTCCCTTGCACTTAGACAGCGTAGGGACCGCCGCCAAGTTGTACCCCGTCGCCTAGGGCGGGTCGTTGCAAGTAGGCAGGGACAGGGCGGTGGGTAGATTAGGGCTCACTTGTTCCCTTCACCTTCTTCCTGCCATTACATAATAACAAGCCCATACCTAGTCTACCATTTCTCCTACGCTGACGCTATCATGGACCCCCTTGAGACCCTGACCCAGCAGATGCAGGGCCTCTCCCTACAGCTCCAGGCCCTGGCTCAGATGGTCAACCAGGGTGACGCTGCCTTAGTAGTACCCCTCACCTCACCTCTAGAACCCGACCTCAAGTTACCTGACCGGTTCTCAGGGGACCGTAAGACTTTTCTCTCCTTCCGGGAGAGTTGCAGACTTTATTTCCGCCTAAAACCTCACTCCTCAGGTTCCGAGAACCAGCGGGTGGGTATCGTTATATCCCGACTCCAGGAAGGGCCCCAAGAGTGGGCCTTCTCCTTGGCTCCTGACGCCCCTGAACTTTCCTCCGTTGATCGTTTTTTCTCTGCCCTCGGACTCATTTACGACGAGACTGACAGGACTGCCTTAGCCGAGAGTCAGCTGGTGACCTTACGTCAGGGTAGGAGACCTGTTGAGGAATACTGTTCTGATTTTAGAAAGTGGTGCGTATCTTCTCGGTGGAACGACCCGGCCCTAAGGTGCCAGTTTAGGTTAGGATTATCTGACGCCCTGAAGGATCTGCTGGTTAGCTACCCCTCTTCTGACTCCCTAGACCAGGTTATGGCCCTAGCAGTACGACTTGACCGACGTCTCAGGGAACGTCAGCTTGAACGTTTCAATGTGTTCCCCTCTGACTTCCCTGCGATTCCCCCCGAGGTCCCGTCTCCTCGCTCTTCCACGGAGGACGCGGAGGTACCTATGCAACTCGGGGCCTCCATGTCCCCTCAACAACGTAGAGAGTTTCGCAGGAAGAATGGTCTCTGCTTCTATTGTGGGGACGACAAGCATCTACTGAACACCTGTCCCAGGCGCAAGAATAAAAAGCCGGAAAACTTCCGCGCCTAAGTGATCATCGGGGAGGTCACTTGGGCGCACAGGTATTTCCCGTTAATATGAAACGCAATAAAATTTTGCTTCCCTTTCAGGTCTCGTTTGCTGGCCGGTCTGCCACTGGCAGTGCCTTCGTGGATTCTGGCTCATCTGCTAATATCATGTCTGTGGAATTTGCTATGTCTCTAAAAATGCCTTTTATTGATTTGCCTTATCGACTCCACTCCTCTTGCTAATGGTTATTTTACTCAGCATACTCCTGTTTTTGAACTCCTTGTTGGCTCCATGCATTTGGAGCAGTGCTCTGTACTGGTGATGCAGGGATTATCGTCCGATCTGGTATTAGGTCTTCCCTGGTTGCAGCTGCATAATCCCACGTTTGATTGGAATACTGGGGATCTCACCAAATGGGGTAGTGAATGCCTGATGTCATGTCTTTCGGTTAACTCTAT
The DNA here is from genome assembly GCF_050947455.1 of Rhinoderma darwinii. NCBI lineage: Eukaryota > Metazoa > Chordata > Amphibia > Anura > Rhinodermatidae > Rhinoderma > Rhinoderma darwinii. The sequence goes on from NC_134695.1 coordinate 7,099,735, forward strand.
TTCTCCCCGGGAGGAGGTAAACACGCTTCCTGAGTTTGTTCAGGACTTCGCTGATGTGTTTTCTAAGGAGGCCTCCGAGGTGTTGCCCCCTCATAGAGATTACGATTGCGCCATCGATTTGGTGCCTGGTGCCAAGCTTCCTAAGGGTAGGATATTTAATCTTTCATGTCCTGAACGTGAAGCTATGAGGGAGTATATCCAAGAATGCCTGGCCAAGGGTTTCATTCGCCCCTCGACTTCTGTAGGTGCTGGCTTCTTCTTCATGGGGAAGAAGGATGGTGGTCTTAGGCCGTGCATTGATTATCGTAACCTGAATAAGGTCACCGTAAGGAACCAGTATCCCCTTCCTTTGATTCCGGATCTTTTTAATCAGGTTCAGGGGGCCCAATGGTTTTCTAAGTTCGATCTACGGGGGGCATATAACCTTATCCGCATCAAAGAGGGGGATGAGTGGAAAACTGCGTTCAACACACCCGAAGGTCATTTCGAATACCTGGTCATGCCCTTTGGGTTGTGTAATGCCCCTGCCGTCTTCCAGAATTTTATTAATGAAATTCTGAGAGATTACCTGGGTAATTTTCTTGTAGTGTACCTTGATGACATACTGGTGTTTTCCAAGGACTGGTCCTCCCACGTGGAGCATGTCAGGAAGGTCCTCCGGGAAAATAATCTGTTTGCGAAGACCGAAAAATGTGTGTTTGGGGTACAGGAGATACCATTTTTAGGTCAAATCCTCACTCCTCATGAATTCCGCATGGACCCTGCCAAGGTTCAGGCTGTGGCGGAATGGGTCCAACCTGCCTCCCTGAAGGCGCTACAGTGTTTTTTGGGGTTCGCTAACTATTACAGGAGATTTATTGCCAACTTCTCGGTCGTCGCTAAGCCTCTTACGGACCTTACTCGCAAGGGTGCTGATGTCCTCCATTGGCCCCCTGAGGCCGTCCAGGCTTTTGAGACCCTCAAGAAGTGCTTTATCTCGGCCCCCGTGCTGGTTCAGCCCAACCAAAGGGAGCCATTTATTGTGGAGGTTGACGCATCCGAGGTGGGAGTGGGGTCCGTCTTGTCCCAGGGTACCAGCTCCCTCACCCATCTCCGCCCCTGTGCTTACTTCTCTAGGAAGTTTTCGCCCACGGAGAGTAACTATGATATTGGCAACCGCGAACTTTTAGCCATTAAATGGGCTTTTGAAGAGTGGCGTCACTTCTTGGAGGGGGCCAGACACCAGGTAACGGTCCTTACTGACCACAAGAATCTGGTTTTCCTAGAATCTGCCTGGAGGCTTAATCCTAGACAAGCTCGTTGGGCACTATTCTTTACCAGATTTAATTTCTTGGTTACCTATAGGGCTGGGTCCAAAAATATTAAGGCTGATGCACTGTCACGTAGTTTCATGGCCAATCCTCCTTCCGAGAAGGATCCTGCTTGTATTTTACCCCCTGGTATAATCGTTTCTGCCACTGATTCTGATTTAGCTTCTGACATCGCGGCTGATCAAGGTTCAGCTCCCGGGAACCTCCCTGGGGACAAACTGTTTGTCCCCCTGCAATACCGGCTAAGGGTACTCAGGGAAAACCATGACTCCGCACTATCTGGTCATCCTGGCATCTTGGGTACCAAACACCTCATTACCAGAAACTATTGGTGGCCTGGGTTGCCTAAAGACGTTAGGGCTTACGTCGCCGCTTGTGAGGTTTGTCCTAGGTCCAAGACCCCTAGGTCCCGACCTGCGGGCTTACTACGTTCCTTGCCCATTCCCCAGAGACCTTGGACCCATATCTCCATGGATTTTATCACCGATTTGCCTCCATCTCAGGGCAAGTCGGTGGTGTGGGTGGTAGTAGACCGCTTCAGCAAGATGTGCCACTTTGTGCCCTTTAAGAAACGACCTAACGCCAAGACGTTAGCTTCTTTGTTTGTTAAACACATTCTGCGTCTCCATGGGGCCCCAGTCAATATAGTTTCTGACAGAGGGGTACAATTTGTTTCCTTATTTTGGAGAGCCTTTTGTAAAAAGTTGGAGATTGATCTGTCCTTCTCCTCCGCCTTCCATCCCGAAACTAATGGCCAAACGGAAAGGACTAACCAATCCCTGGAACAATATTTAAGGTGTTTCATCTCTGACTGTCAATTTGATTGGGTCTCATTCCTTCCCCTCGCCGAATTTTCCCTGAATAACCGGGTGTGCAACTCGTCAGGGGTCTCCCCGTTTTTCTGTAATTTCGGGTTTAACCCAAGGTTCTGCTCCGTTTCTCCTGGTTGTTCCAATAATCCCGAGGTAGAGGACGTTCATCGGGAACTGTGCACAGTCTGGGCCCAGGTTCAGAAGAACCTAGAGGCGTCCCAGAGCGTACAAAAGATTCAGGCTGATAGTAGACGTTCTGCTAACCCCCGGCTTGTCGTCGGGGATCTGGCCTGGTTGTCGTCCAGGAACTTGCGCCTTAAGGTCCCGTCCAGGAAGTTTGCTCCCCGATTTATTGGACCTTATAAGATCATTGAAGTCCTCAACCCTGTATCCTTCCGTCTGGAGCTGCCCCCATCCTTTCGCATACATGACGTCTTCCATGCCTCCCTCCTTAAACGCTGCTCCCCGTCCTGGTCCCCCTCGAGGAAACCTCCTGTTCCCGTTCTCACCCCTGAGGGGGTGGAATTCGAGGTGGCCAAGATTATGGACAGTAGGATGATCCAGGGCTCCCTCCAGTACCTGGTCCATTGGAGAGGATACGTGCCGGAGGAGAGGACTTGGGTACCTGCTCGTGATGTTCACGCTGGGGTATTGATCAGGAGGTTCCACCTTCTCTACCCCACTAAACCGGGTCCTCTTAGTAAGGGTCCGGTGGCCCCTCATAAAAGGGGGAGTACTGTAAAGGATCTGCCAGGTACTACGTCTGTGTATACTCCTGGGATTAATCAGTCGACACCTGAGGCCAGACCTCTGAGACTGACACCGGCTCCCACCAACCAGGGTGGCAGGCTCAGGAGTGGGAGAGCCTATCGCGGCCTGGTCAGTCGGAGTTCGCTCCGCCCCCTGTCCATTTATACCTGCCGTGTTCTCTTCCTCAGTGCTTGTTATTCTTCTTGGATTCCTGGCCCCACTGCTGCCTTGCTCCAGCCGGCTTCTGCCGTGCTTCTGCCTTGCTTCAGTTCCGCTATCCTGCTTCGCTTTGCTCCTGGCTTGCTTCCTGCTCCGTGCTCTCGTTGGTATACTCCACTACATCCTGATCCTGACTGTCTCATCAACCGCTCCATTTCCTCGCGGCGTTCCGTGGGCTACTGCCCCTTCCCTTGCGTGTTCCCTGTTTGTACTCCCTTGCACTTAGACAGCGTAGGGACCGCCGCCAAGTTGTACCCCGTCGCCTAGGGCGGGTCGTTGCAAGTAGGCAGGGACAGGGCGGTGGGTAGATCAGGGCTCACTTTTTCCCTTCACCTCCTTCCTGCCATTACAGCCGATGCCTTATCTAGGTCATTTGAGAAAGAGGACACTGTGGAGTCCCCACAGAATATTATCGATCCTTCCTGCATCTACTCTGTTAACCCTCTGCAGGTTAAAGACATTCCGCAGGGAAGAACTTTTGTACGTCTGGCTGACCGAGGAAGAATGCTTCGCAGGGGTCACAGTTCCAAGCTGGCAGGTCACGCGGGTACCCGTAAGACCCGAGACCTAATTGCCCGTCAGTTCTTACATACATAGTTACATAGTTTGTATGGTTGAAAAAAGACACATGTCCATCATGTTCAACCAAGGGATGGGAAAGGGGAAGTAAAAAATTTCTACACATAGGAGCTAATATTTTTTTGTTCTAGGAAATTATCTAAGCCTTTTTTAAAGCCATCTACTGTCCCTGCTGTGACCAGCTTCTGCTGTAGACTATTCCATAAATTCACAGTTCTCACAGTAAAGAAGGCTTGTCGCCTCTGCAGGTTGAACCTTTTTTTTTTTCCAGACGGAGGGAGTTTCCCCTTGTTTTTTGAGTGGGTTTTACATGGAACAGGATTTCACCATATTTTTTGTATGTGCCATTCATATATTTATATAAGTTAATCATGTCCCCCCTTAGTCGTCTTTTTTCAAGGCTAAATAGGTTTAGTTCTTTTAATCTTTCCTCATAACTTAGTTTCTCCATGCCCCTTATTAGCTTCGTTGCTCTTCTTTGTATTTTTTCTAACTCCAGGGAATCCTTTCTATGAACTGGAGCTGAGAACTGAACTGCATATTCTAGATGAGGCCTCACTAATGCTTTGTAAAGTGGTAAAATTACACCCTGTCCAGGGCCGCCATCAGGGATGTATTAGGGGTACTGCTGTAAGGGGCCTGGCCAAACCTAATTGAAAGGGGGCCCGGCAACTGCCGCGACTTGCCTTTGGTAGAAAAAAAACAGGCCTCTACAATGGGGCCCGTTCTTTTCACCAAAAGAAAGTCGTGAGCTGCGGGCCCTCCTCTCATCATGGGGGCCCGGCCGTCAAACACCGCTTGCGCGCACCCGTGAGCTACCGCGCGCACCTGCGAACACCCGCATGCACCCACGGCCGAGCGCTCCCGCGAGTGGACAAGCGCACCCGCGAGCGCCCACGTACACCGGCGCACACATGACTCACCTGGGCCTCCTCTTCCTCCAGAGCGTAGCTGCGTAAGGAGAGGGGGAGGAGTCAAATTGCAGCGTGGCGGCAGGCGTTCTCCTATCCCTGACATTTTCTGGAGCCTGGAGGTGAATGGCTGGACCTGGAAGACATCGCCTGACAACGAGGACTGGAGTGGGAGCCAGCAGCTCTTCTGACACAGTGAGTAAAGTGTCTGAAAGTGCTGCTTATGTATGGCCCTGTTCACACAGAGTATTTTGCAGGCAGAAAATATCTGCCTCAAAATTCCTTAAAGAATTTTGAGGCAGATTTTGACCTGCCCACACTATCTTGCTGCGTTTTTTGCTGCGTTTTTTACCCCGGTGATTGAGGACCGCAGACAGAAAGTGCAGCGAAAAATGCATTTTCTGCCTCCCATTGATTTCGATGGGAGGTCAGAGGCGGAACCGCGGCAAGAAAGGACGTGCTGCTTTTTATTTTTTTCTGCCACTGGCTCCCATTGATTTCAGATGAAATCAATGGAAGGCGGTTTTGGACATTTTTTGGCGCTGATTCTGACGCATTGTGGCAGTCAATATCAAGGCCCAAAAACTCTGTGAACTGGGCCTTATTGTTAGGGTAGGAATACACTAGGCATGAACGCTGCGGATTTTATGCAACACATTTCATTGCAGAAAATCTGCAGCGTATAACAGTAGCAGCAGAGTGGATGAGATGTGAACAAATCTCATTCACACACAGCGAAAAAAATTACCTGCAGTGTGTTTTTTTTAAGCTACAGCATGTCAATTTATTCTGTGGAATCGCTGCTCCTTTGTTGCGGAAATGCTGCGGTTCTGCCGCAAAAATCACAAATGAGAAAAAAAAAGGTATTTTTTTATTTCAAATTTATATAAAAGTTTAGACTTACCCCGGCCGTAGTCTAGGAAACGCGATCCTCTATTCTTAGCGCAGCCCGGCTTCCTATCATGACGTTTCATCCCATGTTGCAGTGGTCACATGGTCTACAGTGTCATCCCAGGAGGCGGGGCTACGTTCAGAAGAGAGAGACGCGTCGCCTAGACTACAGCTGGGGCAAGTCTAAACTTTTTTGTTTCCCTGCAGGATTTCCGCAGTGAACAGGCCTCACAAAACCTGCACCACTATTTGGTGCGGTTCTGCTGGCGGAATGCCCTGCGGCTACCGGGGCGGATAAGCTGTGAAGTTTTACTCAGCATATCCGCCTAGTGTGTCCCTTATGATGAGCTCCTGGAGCTGCTGCCTGTTTCTAAATAGGCAGTTGGTCAAGTAGAATGTTTTATATTTTTTATTTTTTTTTGTGAACCAGGTTCAAAAAATACAAAACTTTTGTGTTAGGCCTTATTCACATCTGCGTTGCAGATCTGTCCAAGAATACCGGATACAATAGTGCAGCATGCTGCCCTATTGTTTTCGTTAAAACCACAGACACCCTGTAATGATAAGGGTAGGGAAACGGACAAGTGAGCCCTAATCTACCCGCCACTCTGTCCCTGCCTATTTGCAATGACCCGCCCTAGGCGACGGGGTACAACTGGGCGGCGGTCCCTACGCTCAGTAAGTGCACGAGACAAACAGAGAAGGGTACACAAAGCTAAGGGAAATGGGGCAGTTGCCCACGGCAACACCGTGAGCAACAAGAGAGGTGAACGAGCCAAGTCAAACCAGGAGTGTACGAGGTACCAAACGCAGAGCAGGAGAGTAGTCAGTAAGCCAGGGTCAGTATGGAGCAGGATCAAATAGTCAGGAGCTATAGCTGGGCCAGGAAACCACACGAGAAGAATCACAAGCAAGGAGGAACAGGAAAGGCAGGTATAAATAGACAGAGGGCGGGAGCTAGCTGAGTCTGGCCAGGCTGCGATAGGCTCTCCCACTCCTAAGCCTGCCAGCCTGAGTGGTGGAAGCTGGAGTCAGTCTCAGAGACATAGACTCAGGTACCGACTGATTACCTATGGGCGTTAACCCCGAAGTTGTGCCTGGCAGATCCTTTACACACCCCAACGGAAATCCGACAAAACCCATTACAGTCAATGGGTTTCTTGGCGGCAGGTGTTGTCCGTTGTGCAACGGAACAGGCGCTTCTTATTTTTCCGTTGTTCTGCTCTGATGGAGGAGAATAACGGAAAGCTGAACGCAGGTGTGAACTCAGCCTTACATTTTGGGCATTTTGCGCAAAATAATACTCGCACTCCCATGCAGGCGGAGCTTGTACGGTCAAGCTGTTTCTGTCATTCCCATACACTTTGAATGAAATGGAAGCGTGCACGCTTGACCGCCGCTCAATTCAATGTCCCCCTCACTGTGGGGGGTGCAGTGAGGAGGATCTGACGGTTTGGGACCCTCGTTCTTATGAACACAAAAAAAAAAAGAATTAAATTGTAAAATTATTTTTAACCTACCTGCTGCCCTGACTTTCTTGCTTCCCGCTCCGTTCCCTCGTTCTGGTCCCAGTTGTCCGGGATCCAAGATGTGGAGAGCGTTGCTTGCCAGTCTGAGGCATGTCCCCACCTCATTTCACTGCTCTCGGAAGGACAAGCACCGATGATGTCAGCGCTGTGTCCATCTCTTCTGACACTTCTCATGATGGGTCCTTGACAGGGTCTGCGGCTGCAGCAACATCCTCACTGACAGCGCGTCAGTGGAGGACGGAGGAAGACAGCACCAGGGTTGTCAAGAATCATCTTCTGTATGTAAGTATATCACATTGTATGCTGGTAACGGTCTTATATGTTTTATTGTCTGTGGTTTTTTTTTCTCACAGGTTTCAGTGTCTTGAACTACGTAAGATCGTAGTGGTATAGAATTTTTACCAAAGCGGGCTGTAGGGGGGGGGGGGAGTTTATTTCAATGAAGTGGTGTTTTTTTAATAATAAAAGTTTTTATTGAACCAATACGCTTTACAACATATGAATCCACAGGATTCAAGACATATTATACATTTATATCCAATTGTTGGTTCACAAGTTTTTCAGAGAAAAGAAACAACGAACTTCAAGGAAACAAAAGAAGAACATAAGAAGAAAAACAAGAACATGGTCTACATAGACAAATACAGTATTGTTACCTGTTATTATTACAACACAATGCTATGACAATTAGAATTTTTCCATTTATCCCAATAGGAAGCCCTTCTGTACACACCTTGAATGGAAGCCAACGAGCACGCCATCATACAATTATTATTCACATAATGCATGAGCTCCGAGATGTGGGGAATGTTAGTGGATTTCCAATATTTGGCTATTAATATTTTGGCTGATACCAGCATATGAAAAAGTATAAGTCTATCGGAATAAGCGTAGTCAACTATTCCCACATGTAACAAGGCAAGGGCTGGAGATAGTATAACCGGAGCTCCTAAACAGATTCTAAAATTTGTGCAATACGCGACCAAAAGATTTTAATATGCTGACATTCCCAAAAAATATGAAGAATAGTACCTCTAGACATTGAACATCTCCAGCATTGATCAGATGACGAAGGATATATTAGAGATAGACGATTCGGGGTATAGTACCATCTATACAAGATTTTCCGGGAAGCCTCTAGGTGTGTAGCACATTTTGAAAGAGAACCGGCCAGCTGAAAAGTAGATTCCCAATTTTCTAAAGTAATAGATAAGTCCAAATCCCTTTCCCACCGAGATAGACAGACCATTTTAGATTTAGATACTAACCCACATAACACCGCATAAATTCTAGAAATACCCTTCGATGTTCTATTCAGATTTTTGAATGCTACTTCCTCAACAGATCTAGGAACATCAGCATAAGCAGGAAAGGAATTCAGCAGATGTCTCACCCTCAAGTATTTAAAAAAATCATTCTTGGATAATGCGAACTTGTTGCATATATCAGCAAATGTCATCAAGTGATTATTTTCCATGAGATCAGAAATAGTTTCAATACCCGCATCCATCCAGTTATGGATCACTAAATTAGGAATTAGAAAGGGAATAAGGCGAAGAGGAATATCAGGATATCTCAACGGGAAAATAGGATCCTTCCCACAAAATTTTTTCCACACTCGAAATCCTGCATCTAGTGTTAAGAATTGCGACCTAGGCAATTTACCCCCTGTAGAAAGTAACCACAATTGGGCATCAACTGGAATATTAGCCTGCAGCCCTTTTTCCATACACATCCAATGTTTTGTAGGATGTTTGATATGCCAGAAACGAACCTGATCTAAGATGGCAGCATAATAGTAGTGAGACATCTGCGGAAGGCCCAAACCCCCTTTATTAATAGGTCTATATAAAACTTCGGCTGAAATTCGAGGTCGAGAATTTTTCCAGACATACCTGTCAACTATACTCTCAAGTTTTTTAAGATAGGTTCTGGACAGGTAGATCAGCAAATTACGAAACACATATAATATTTTAGGTAACACCATCATTTTAATAGTCGAGATCCTGCCAACCCAGGACGCCTCGTATTTTAAATAAGTAGCTAATTCTTTCTCAACCTGTTGTAATAGTGGAAGGTAATTATATTTATGGAAAAGGGAAGTAGGATAAGTCAGCTGTATACCCACGTATGGAATAGAGTTAACTGCCCATACAAAGGAATATGCGTTTTGCAAAGACGTCTTAAGATCTTGTGATAGATTCATACCTAGTATTACAGACTTACTCACATTCAGCTTGTAATAGGAAACCTGACTAAACTGTTCCAAAATCTTAGCAACTGCAGATACTGAGACCGTGGGATTAGACATCGCAATAATCACATAGTCCGCGAATAAACCAATCTTGTGTTCCGTGTTCCCAACTTTAATACCACTGATTTCTGGACAGGAACGAATTAAGGCTGCTAGGGGTTCCATGACTAAAGTAAAGATAAGTGGGGATAGGGGACACCCCTGCCTAGTTCCATTTGTAATCCCAAAACGCATAGATGAGCATCCAGACGTATATACCATTGCTGATGCAAAAGTGTATAGGGCCATAATACTATGATGAGCCATCCCAGTAATACCGAATTTAGTTAAGATTTCACCCAAATAACCCCAATGAACCCTGTCGAAAGCCTTCTCTGCATCAAGGGAAAGAAGCAGAGAAGGCGTCCGATCCCCCTCAATTGAACTCAATAAGTTCACGAGTCTCCTAGTGCCATCCGAGGACAGCCTGCCTTTAACGAACCCCACTTGATCTTGGTGTATGAGGTCAGGCAATACTTTAGCCAGGCGCTCCGCAATCATTTTTGAGTACAGTTTAAGATCTGTATTTAAGAGTGATATGGGTCTAAAATTACCTGGTCTATCTGGGGATTTCCCCCCTTTTGGCAAAATGACTACCGTGGCTTCCAGCATTTCTTTAGGAAAGGTCCCTCCACCCTGGACCGAGTTGAATACCTCTGACAGAAAAGGCACAAGAATAGAACTGAATTTCTTATAATAGTCAGTCGTGAAACCATCTGGCCCCGGAGCTTTGTTCGGCTTCAAGGCCTTAATGGCTTGCAATATCTCAGACTCAGAAATAGGGGCAGACAAATCCGCTAACTGCATAGATGAAGCTGAGGGCAGATGTACCCGTCCCAAGAAGGAGGATATATTAGGGAGCGTAGGTTGCGGAGTACCCAGATTATTTTTAAGATTGTATAAATCAGCATAATAGTCCGCCATCACATTAGCTATAGCTTGGGGATTAAAAACTCTCATTTTTAGTGTTATACAAAAAAGGGATTCTAGATTGGGAGGAACGCTGTTTAACCCCTTAATGACCGGGCCTGTTTGGGCCTTAATGCCCAAGCCAGATTTGTTAAATCTGGTATGTGTGAATTTATCAGAGAATAACTCAGCGAAAGTTTTGAATATCCAAGTAATTCTGACATTGTTTTTTCATTACATGTTGTACTTTATTTTAGTGGTAAAAGTAGACTGATACGATTTACGGAAATTAATAAAAAAATTGAAAAAATGAAGAAATTTTGTAAAAATGATCATTTTTCCCTATTTTTAACAGCAATATGTCACATATGTACATACATACAGTACAATTTTTTTTATTAAATATATATTTTCATCTCTTTACTCTAATTTGGTAGCACTTTTGGGGCAAAAAATTTTTTTTTTGAGCAATTTAGAAGACTTACAAGTTTAGTAATAATTTTATACATTTTGAAGTACATTTGGTTTTCCTGCACCAAGCCAGGTTTTCAGAGGCTCATAGGTGTCAGAATGGTGGAAACCCCCACAAGTGACCCCATTTTGCAAACTACACCCCTTAAGGTATTTATTAAGGGGTGTTGTAAGTATTTTGACCCCACAGTTTTTTTGTAAGAATTCATGCAAAGCAGGCATAAAAAAATATAATCTCACTTTTTTCATAAAAGTATCAATTTGAAGACCGATTTCTGTGTAAAGCGACCATAAGAATGAAGAAACACACCCCAAAATCTATCACCCTGTTTCTCCTGTTTTCAAAAATGCCCCCATTGTGACTCTAATGCATTGCCTGGACACACAGCAGGGCTTGAAAGGAAGGGAGCACCCGGAGGCTTTCAGGACTCATATTTTGCTTGAAAATGTTTTAGGCCCCACTGTACATTTGGAGAGGTTTTGGACTACCAGAACGATAGAAACTCCCCATAAATGACCCCATTTAGAAAACTAGACCCCTTAAGGTATTTATCTAGGGGTGTAGTGAGTATTTTGACCCCACAGTTTTTTGCTAAATTTAATGCATAGCAGGTGAAAAAAAATAAAAAATCACTTTTTTCATAAAAGTATCACTTTGAAGACCGATTTCTGTGTAAAGCGACCATAAGAATAAAGAAACACACCCCAAAAATCTATCACCCTGTTTCTCCTGTTTTCAAAAATGCCCCCATTGTGACTCTAATGCATTGCCTGGACACACAGCAGGGCTTGAAAGGAAGGGAGCACCCGGAGGCTTTCAGGACTCATATTTTGCTTGAAAATGTTTTAGGCCCCACTGTACATTTGGAGAGGTTTTGAACTACCAGAACGATAGAAACTCCCCATAAATGACCCCATTTAGAAAACTAGACCCCTTAAGGTATTTATCTAGGTGTGTAGTGAGTATTTTGACCCCACAGTTTTTTGCTAAATTGAATGCATAGCAGGTGAAAAAAAATAAAAAATCACTTTTTTCATAAAAGTATCACTTTGAAGACCGATTTCTGTGTAAAGCGACCATAAGAATGAAGAAACACACCCCAAAATCTATCACCCTGTTTCTCCTGTTTTCAAAAATGCCCCCATTGTGACTCTAATGCATTGCCTGGACACACAGCAGGGCTTGAAAGGAAGGGAGCACCCGGAGGCTTTAAGGACTCATATTTTGCTTGAAAATGTTTTAGGCCCCACTGTATATTTGGAGAGGTTTTGAACTACCAGAACGATAGAAACTCCCCATAAATGACCCCATTTAGAAAACTAGACCCCTTAAGGTATTTATCTAGGGGTGTAGTGAGTATTTTGACCCCACAGTTTTTTGCTAAATTTAATGCATAGCAGGTGAAAAAAAATAAAAAATCACTTTTTTCATAAAAGTATCACTTTGAAGACCGATTTCTGTGTAAAGCGACCATAAGAATGAAAAAACACACCCCAAAATCTATCACCCTGTTTCTCCTGTTTTCAAAAATGCCCCCATTGTGACTCTAATGCATTGCCTGGACACACAGCAGGGCTTGAAAGGAAGGGAGCACCCGGAAGCTTTCAGGACTCATATTTTGCTTGAAAATGTTTTAGGCCCCACTGTATATTTGGAGAGGTTTTGAACTACCAGAACGATAGAAACTCCCCATAAATGACCCCATTTAGAAAACTAGACCCCTTAAGGTATTTATCTAGGGGTGTAGTGAGTATTTTGACCCCACAGTTTTTTGCTAAATTTAATGCATAGCAGGTGAAAAAAAATAAAAAATCACTTTTTTCATAAAAGTATCACTTTGAAGACCGATTTCTGTGTAAAGCGACCATAAGAATGAAGAAACACACCCCAAAATCTATCACCCTGTTTCTCCTGTTTTCAAAAATACTCTCATTGTTACCCCAATCTGCTTATTAGACGTGTGGCTGGGCCAAAAAGAGAGGGAGCACCCTTTGGCTTTCAGGGCACAATTGAATAAATTCTAGGCCCCATATCATGCATTTAGAGGCATTGAGCTGCCTGAACAAAAAAAAAAACCACGCAGAAATGACCCCATTTTAAAAACTAAACCCCTAAAGGTATTCATCTAGTGGTGTAGATTTTTTAAAGGAGGAAATAATGGGTATCATTTCAGACACTATGGGTATATAATGTTTTCTTCAAATTCTTATTACGTTTCCAGATAAAATAGAGGAGACGTGGTAGAAGGTTATTTTGTTAGAAATATGCCACATTAATAAATTTGTGCGGCACAGAATAGAAGTGAAGCCGTGTATTCATAACGGATACATGTCGCTATAGACGTATTTGCCTGTACTTATGACTATGTCTTGCTGAAGAAGCAGTTGGTGCCATTATGATGTCATTGTGGACAGAATTCTGTCCTAATATAAAATCAGTCAGAGAGGAAAAAATAAACTGTACTGGAGTGACGGGCAATATCTTCAAACAAATGGAGGAAAATGTATCCAACTATGTTGCAAACTCGAGTCTGTTCACTAGATAGAAGAACACCTGCAGGGCTGTCAAGACAAGGTTTTTTTTTTTCAGTGACTGGTTGTACAACGTCTCTTTAGCTCCATCAATCCTTATGAGGGACGAATGTGCCAAGTGACGCGGTACACCATAACAGGCCCCTGCCCGGCAAGGTAGGAACCGCTATGTGCACAAAACAACCAATCACCTACAGAATATATAGAGGGGCAGTGTCCAAAACCATCTATAGAAACAGTAAAGGATCACTAATCCCCAAAATAATGTCAGTATTTCCAGAAGAACCGTAACAAAGCCCATGGTGTATTGATAAGGAACAGCTCGACTATTAGAGATCCTCCAAAAAAAAAATATCATGCCCGTATCACGGTACAGAATTAGGAATGTAACAGCTGTATGTGGCAGGACATAGTCATAAGAAAAAGGAAATACATCCCCAATTTATTCTTGTAACCATTGCTAAAATGCACGACTTCCACTAATTCAGGGGCGGCATGGGCCGCAGGTGTTGGATTTATTTACTAATAAATGCAATGCCCACATTTATTTTTTATTTCAAGAACACTTGTGGGGTCCATGTTCTGAATAGACAGATGTGGGCTCCTGCACAATAAACTGTATTCATTTGTGAGTGATCAAGTCCTGGATTTAATTGTCCAAGAAATGTATAAAAAAAAAAATCAAAAAAGGGGAAAATTAGTTTTACAGTCTGAAATAAATACTTTACTTCCTCCCCATGAGAATCCCTCCCTCCCTTGGAAAGCTCAGAAACTAAAAATAAAATATGAATAAATGAAATTGACTCCCTAAAAAGAATCCCCCCCACCCCACCCTTTTTGGTGTTCCCTAAATTATTGATAAAATTAATAATTAGAAACGGTGTGGTAGGTCTCAAAACAGGGGTAGTTGCACAGGCCTGGATTTGAAGGGCACATGGGGCAGTAAAACCGGGTATCCCTCCTCCTTCCGTGTTTACTGCACACCCGGCATCTCCTTTGGGAGTATTCCTTACTCTCAGTGGCAGGGACGGGGTGAAGGAAGTGGCGCTCAGTGAGCCTTTTGACATTCTCTGACTCAAAGGAGTCTCCAGGTGCGGGGGAGTCAAACAGGAGGTGCTCTATAATTTTCTCCTCATACTGGAGGAAACTGAGCGTTCCCTGGGTCTTATAGAGCACATAACTGTTGTAAGTGGCCATCTGGATAAGGTAGATCGTTACCTTTTTATACCAGGCCCTAGTTTTGCACTTGACCAGGTACGGTTGTAGGACATGGTCAGATAGATCGACTCCCCCCATGAACTTGTTATAGTCCACCACGCAGACCGGTTTCCTCTTAGCAGAGGTAGCGCCCCTCTCTCTTACTGCCACTGTGGTGTCCTCGTGCACGGTGGAGAGCATGTACACATCCTTTTTGTCACTCCATTTTATTGCGAGCAACTGGTCACTGGTGAATGAGAGTGACGCACCCCTTACTAGTCGCCTGGACACCAGCTGTTGAGGGAAGCCGACTCTATTTTTTCGTACCGTCCCACAGGCCCCTGTATTCGCAGCATGGAGGGACTTATACAGGGGGACACTGGTGTAGTAATTGTCGGTGTACACATGGTACCCTTTCTGTAGGAATGGCACCATGAGTTCCCAGACAATTTTCCCGGGTCATGACAGCAGCAAATACAGGGGTGCTATGGATAGCGCTAGTAGCCCAGTAGGAGCGGATACACGTTTTTTTTACTATCCCCATATTTAAGGTAATTCCCCAAAAATTTTTAATTTCACAGACGGTTGTGTGGATCCATCCTCTGGAAAGTAAGAACTGGGATTTTGGGTGACAAATTGCCTGGCGTATAAATTCGTCTGCTGGACGATTAGTTCCAGGACCTGATCGCCTATAAACAAATTAAAAAAATTATAGGGGGTAAAATTTGTGACATCAGAGTTGATGCCTGGAGTCGCAGTAAATGGCGGAATTTGGGGGAGAAAGAAACTGCAAGATCCGACATGGCGGGAGGGACTGCAGTACTAGGCCCGGCTCCTGAAGCCTCATCGGTGACCGCTGCGTCCACCACCATAGGGCTGGGGGGTCCAGTGGCAGAAGCAGAACTTGTGTCGCTTTCTGAGCCAAGTTCTGCTTCTTACGCAGTGTCTGTATCACTGCCGGAACTGCAAGAGCACAGCATGGCGTATGCCTGCTCTGCAGAGAACATTCTGCGGCTTCTGCGGTTCATTATTTTATAACACTAAACTAACAAGTAAATGTTGTTTTTTTTTGTATTTTAAATTTTTTTGGGATTTTTTTTTATTTTTATATAATATAGACATAACACTAACGTAAAAAAATACGGTAAACCGCAGTTAATTACAGCAACTAAAACTAATTCAGCGGGAAAAAAAAGAATTACGGAGATAACAAGTAATTACGGGTAATCTGGCGTGATTACGGGTAATCTGGCGTGATTACGGGTAATCTGGGGTGATTACGGACAATATCGGAACACTGGCGAGTACGTATGTGGTGTATTTCACAGTATAGTACAGCACAAGATTTCTATAGTATTTCTCTCTCTCCTCTCACAGATCAACTACAGTGAGAGGAGGGAGGGAAAGAGCACAAATCTTGTGCTGTATTGTGTAAATATGGGACTATGGTCACTGTGATAGGTATATCACAGTGACCATATGATCAGGGACCAATTATCAGGGTCCCTGATCAGTTTCTATGTACAAGCAGAATAGCTGCCTTATGTCACTGCGCATGCGTGCGCCATTTTCTTTTTTTTTCCCGGCAGTTAGGGATGGGGGGGGCACGGGGGGACGACGGGGGACACGATCGGAGGCAGCAGGGGGCCTAAGAAGCAGTTTTTTTATCTCCTCTCACCAAACATACATGGTGAGAGGAGATAAAATCATAATTTGCTGAGGCACATTTATTGTAACGGCGGTTGCCGGTATTCGTTGAATACCGGCGATCGCCGGTATGGGGACCGCAAACAGCTCCCAGCCCTCAGCTACCTCCGGCAGCTGAGAGCAGGGAGCTAAACCTCCCCCCGGCGGCGCTATTTTATTCCGATGCCGCGACGTAAAAAGTCTATGGCATCGGAATAAAGCCCGTTAGTGACCGACGTAGAAACACGATGGGTCGGTCACTAACGGGTTAAGGTGTGATGCTAACAACGCACTAGCTTTATTATTATAGCCATAGTATGTCGCTTTAACCTTCCTCAAGGCTTGTTCATATTTGTATAAGTCCAGTTGATGTAACTGATGCTGCAAGTTCTTAATCATTTCTGCCCTCAAAGGACAATAAACACGTTTATTATCCCCACTGAGTTGAGTAATGGTAGAGGATAAATGAAAACGCATCTCAGCCCTCTGTCTCTTATCCCTGGATGCAATCTTATATACGCTTTATGCACACACCACAATGTATTATGAGTGACATCCCCAGTGTTATTCTCCGAATAAAAGGTATGTAATAACATTTCCAGGCTATCTCCATGTTTAGTGGACTGTAAGAAATAATTATTTAGACGCCACAAGGATGTTGGCGTAGAATTATATTGTTCCGCTATAGAAATACATATTGGAGCGTGATCGGACCAATCTATATTTCCAATACCAGATGACAAAACACGTTGGAACAACACAGCATCAGTAAGGATCAAATCTATACGAGAGTAAGTCTTGTGTGGATGGGAGAAGAAAGTATAATCTCGTTCTGATGGGTGTTGCAACCTCCATACATCCACTAAGGCCTCCTTATGAGTAAGGTTAAATAGCTCAGAGAGTCTATCGGCCCCCCCAGGACCCGTAGTATCCAACGAGGAGCACATCACTTTGTTAAAATCCCCTAGAATCAATACTGAGCCCAGTTTATGTTTGGTAATGATTTTAAAAATGGACTGGAAAAATTTGGTCTGCTTCTGGTTCGGAGCATAAATGGACACCAAAGTATAAGTAACATTATTAATATCGCAGATCAGCATAACATAGCGCCCATACGGATCTATATGAGACGATCGTAGCGTGAAGGCCACCGATTTTTTTAATTGCAATAGCCACTCCCCTCTTCTTATTCAGGGCAGGAGAGACAAAGATATGTGGAAATTGCTTGTGATGTAATCGACATATATCCGCCTGATTTAAATGCGCTTCTTGAACACAGATAATATCCGCATGAGACCTATGGGCTTCTTTCCACAGCATAGATCTTTTAAAGGGACTGTTAAGACCCTTCACATTAATGGAAACTAATTGTATCACCATCTTAGTGCACAGTTACTGCCCGCTAACTTCCCAACAGTTAGACATCCCACTGACAAATGAAAAGCCATGACAATATGAAATACATAGCAATGTAGATATGCCTGATATAGACCAAAAAACAGAACAGAAATTACAGCTGACAAACAATCAGTGAACAAGTTACAAACCAGTGAAACTTCACATCCATCTGCAGGATGCAAAGGGGGGGAAAATAAACACATCACTTGCAGTGTTTCAGCATGAACCGTACCAAGGCATACACATGTAGCTCCATCTTCAGACATAAACAACAGAAGTAGTCCAGGAACATGACATAACTTCCAAGGCCTGCCAAGCAGACCCTATGCCATCATATCTTTGCAGCAGAGCCATCACAGTTCAGTCAATGTGAAGATTTAGTTACCCACTCTTCTTCCAGCCGAGGTGTAGATTTCTGTCTCGGCGAAGAACTTGAAGAAGCAGACGGGAGTAACTGCCATTCTTTAAGTAATTGCATCACTTTTCCTGGCGAATTTGCAATCACCTTCCTTCCATCTTTTGTGATCACCAGTTTTACCGGAAATCCCCATTTATAGTGGACATTGTGCATTCTCAGGATCTTTGCAACTTCTTGAAATTCCTTTCTTTTAGCCAAAGTTACTGCAGATAGGTCAGTGAAAACTGACACCTCTTGAAATCTTTCAGGTAAATCCACTGGATTTCTGGCAGCTTGCATCATGTTTTCTTTAAAGTGAAAAAAGTGCAGCCGAGCTATCACATCTCTGGGAATGGCGGCAGAAAGCTCTTTAGGTTTCGGAATACGGTGAACTCTATCAAGAAGTAGATTCGGTGCAGGTGAATCAGGCAGTAAAGCAACGAAGAAGTCAGTGAGAAACTCCCCCAACTGTTCAGGTTTAATAGATTCAGGAATACCTCTGAACCTAACATTGTTGCGCCTAGAACGATCTTCCATATCCGCGATTTTTAACCGCATGAGCCCCACTTCTTCTTCCAGGGAGGAGTTAAGGTCTACCAACTCATTATGGGCGCCAGAAAATTCCGCCATTTTTGTCTCCATGTGGGACGTACGTTCCCCCAATGCATTAAATTCAGCTTCAATATTCATAAAAGCTGACTGTATGTCCTTCTGCAAAGAAGATCTCAGACTTTCCAACATACCTTTGATCATGTCTTCTGAAACAGCCGAAAAGCAGGAGGCAGGGGCTGTGAAGCACATGGCGTCCTGTTATCTAACTGCAGCATGGGAGACATATGAGGAATCCCCACACAGTTACTCACATTGCTACTGAAAGTCTCTCTGCCAAGCGTGGAGGAGGACATGTGGGGAGATTGATTGCAGCCAGGTGCACTGGTCAGTGAAGATGCAGGCAACGGAGTAAATCTGTCTCCTGACTGTATCTCGTCTGGTGCCGGCGCCATCTTGTGACCTCGTGGACGGGAAGAACTCAGTGAGTCTCGCTGAGCTCTCTTTCTTCTTTGCCTTCCTCATTATAAACTTTGATAAACTTTGATCCTGCAAAGCTTGCACTACTCCTGGACTCAAATATCATCCTGGAAAGTGTAGATTAGAGCCGCTTTGATGCCTGGTGTAATGGAGCTAAGGCAAACACGTCTTACTCCATGATCATCCGGCCACGCCCCCCCCCCCCCCCCCCCCCCCCCCCCCCCCCAATGAAGTGTTTTTTATGCATTTTTCCACTGTATAACAGAACTAGTAATCGAGGTGTCTGACTGACACCTCTCCATTACAATCGCCAGGGCTTGACGTCAGCCAGAGGTGTGCTATGTCCACTTTTGGCTGACACCAACCCCTCCAATCTATTACCCCAGTACCCAATGCACCAGGGGTACTGGGAAGAGCCAAGGACTATCAGGAGCGGCCCATCTAATGTGATGGGTGGTCTCTGGGACGGCTGCAGGCTGGTGTTTTTAGGATGGGAAGGAACCAATAGCCATGGACCTTCCCATCCTGACAATTTCAGACTGCAGTTGTTGGTTTTTCTTGGCTGGATAGAGAAATAGGAGGACCCCACATGTTTTTATGTTTATATAATTTACTTATTGTTTTTTTATTTTTTTAAGAAAGGCATTACACTATGCTATAAATACTAAAATATATATTTTAAAAAAAACATGGAGAAAATCAATAGCTGCAGTCTGATTATCCGGATGGGAAGGTCCATGGCTATTGGTCCCCTCCTATCTTAAAAACACCGGCCTGCGGCTGCCCATTACATTGGTTGGGCCGCTCCCGATGGTTCTCACTTCTTCCCAGCACCCCTGGTTTGTTGGGTACTGAGGTAATTGGAGGGATTTGTGTCAGCCAAAGGTGGACATAGCACACCTCTGACTGACATTAAGCCCTAGCGATTGTAATGGAGAGGTTGAAAAAAATATAAAAAATACTTTATTGAAATAAACTGCCCCCCCCCTACAGCCCGCTTTGACCATTTTATTGGTAAACATTTGATTCCACGACGATCTTACGTAGTCCAAGACACGGAAACCTAAAAAACCTAAAAAATACACAGACAATAAAACATATAAGACCATTACAAGCATGCAATGATATACTTACATACAGAAGATGATTCATGACAGCCCTGGCACTGTCTTCCACCATCCTCCACTGACGCGCTGTTAGTGAGGATGTTGCTGCAGCCGGAACCCCTGTCAAGAACCCAGCAGTAAAAGTGTCAGAAGAGATCGACACAGCGCTGACATCATCGGTGCTAGTCCTTCTGAGAGCAGTGAAGGAGGTGGGGGCATGTCTCCGACTGGCAGGCAATGATTTCTATATGCAAGTCTGAGACAGAAGCAGCCATCTTGGATTCTGGAAAACAGGGACCGGAATAAGGAAGCAGAACCAGAAGCAAAAAATAGTTCCCAACAAATTTGGTTAAAATCTCCAATCAGGGGCTCTCACCCCTGTGGTCGGTCGTTGCTCCTTCTGTCCCATTATGCCTATGAAAAAAACCTTCACTAATCCACCTGATGGTAAAACTTATGTTATCAATCAGTTTATTAACTGCCATAGCAGTGGGGTGATATATATAGCAAAATGTCCTTGCCCAAAACTGTACGTAGGCAAGACTACACAGGAACTAAGGAAGATAATTTCCAAGCATCTCAGCACGATCAACCACAAAGAGGACACAACTCTGTCCAGACATATGCATCAGCTACATGGTGGTAATACTAAGCTACTTCAGTTCTGGGGGGTTACCCAGATCAAATTGGGACCCAGGGCTGTAAATTTAGACCAAATTTTACTGCAAGAGGAAGCACGATGGATCCATCATTTGCATTCTCTTAGCCCCTCTGGTCTGAATGAGGGGTTTACCTTTGCGGCTTTTCTCTGAGATTAAGGGCAGATACAGACGGACGTTGCGTTTTTGCGCACGCAAACAACGCAGCGTTTTGCGCGCGCAAAAAACATTTGACAGCTGCGTGTGTCATCCGTGTATGATGCGCGGCTGCGTGATTTTCGCGCAGCCGCCATCATACAGATTAGGCTAGTCGACGCCCCTCACTGTCCAAGGTGCTGAAAGAGCTAACTGATCGGCAGTAACTCTTTCAGCACCCTCGACAGTGAATGCCGAACACAATATACAGCAACCTGTTAAAAAAAAAGAAAAAGTTCGTACTTACCGAGAACTTCCCGGCCGTTGCCTTGGTGACGCGTCCTTGGTGACGCGCCTCTCTTGACATCGGGCCCCACCTCCCTGGATGACGCGGCAGTCCATGTGACCGCTGCAGCCTGTGCTTGGCCTGTGATTGGCTGGAGCTGTCACTTGGACTGAATTGTCATCCCGGGAGGTCAGACTGGAGGAAGAAGCCGGGAGTTATCGGTAAGTCAGAACTTCGTTTTTTTTTACAGGTTCATGTTTATTGGGATCGGTAGTCACTGTCCATGGTGCTGAAACAGTTTAACTCTTTCAGCACCCTGGACAGTGACTATCTCAGACGTCGCGTACCGGAAATTTTTTGGCCGGGTTCGGCCAAAACGAGTTCGGCCGAACCCGGTGAAGTTCGGTTCGATTGTCCGGGTTCGCTTATCTCAAAGACACTCCATTTGGATGTTTAGAAACAGAAAAGCACGTGGTGCTTTTCTGGTTACATTCATCCTTTTGACAGCTGGTGCGCTGTTTCAGTCGGTTCGCACGGAAGTGCTTCCGTGCGACCTGCGTGGTTTTCACGCACCCATTGACTTCAATGGGTGCGTGATGCGCGAAATACGCGGAGATATTGAACCTGTCGCGCTTTTTGCGCAGCTGACAAACGCTGCGCAAAAAGCACGGACTGTCTGTACTGCCCCATAGACTTGTATTGGTCTGTGCGTGGCGCGTGAAAACCACGCGGCCCGCACGGACCGAATACACGCTCGTGTGAATCCCCCCTAAGACTCTAAGTTCAGTGTTACAATTATCGATTTACTGGCTCATAACCTAGTCTTTGCTCTTACGTTTTTTTCTATCCTTACTTCTTATAGTAATATAACATAGAATTACAGACACCATCCAATCATTTAGTTATGATGGCCCCATATCCTCTCTGTTTCTCCTATGGTACCTCCATCCTCCATTGGTTTGTACTAAGGACCATTGGGATTTTTGCAGAACATCCCCCTTCTTTTACTCCTAAGGTAAAATTATTATATCAACCCCTATACTATTTACTTTGACTCAACTGAGTCCGTGGGATCTGTTCTTCATTTTCTAAAATAAACTCAATATGCATATCTAACATTAGTATCTCTTGTACTTCTAATGAAACAAGCTTCCTTGAATACATTATCTTAATCCCTGATGGTCCATGGGAATGGACTTGTAATCACCTTGGTGCCGAACTAGCATGCAAATGTATGCATGCATTTTCAGTCGTGTTCATACATCTGCATCTCTTGTTATTCTTTCGGCAGTCTTATCTGCCGTTATATCACTGATCTTCATTTATTATATATCTATTTATTAATTTCTTCCTATGAGATGGCGTACAATGTCTTTATTTACTTGCATATATCTAACACACATTCACAGCACCAGCACCCTTCACTTGTACAACTGATCTAAATAGGAATGCACTACTTACCTATCTGATGATCTCTGCGAGCGGTTTGAGTTTCAAGTGCCGAATAAGCTCAGAAGCGCATGCGTGAACTTTCCTTCTCAGATGTTCTGGCTTCCCACTACCTCATTGGCAGCTCCACCTGCCGCTCAAACGGGGGATGGCTAATCCTGCCCACCCCCGTTGCGATTGGTCCAATTTGCGCACACTCCCCTTAACACGTCATGGAGGATTCCCATAACAGAGAGAACTTTCCGGCGCGCCGTCAGTAGCCCCATGAACCTCTGAGGACGCTACATCCGTAGCAAAACATGTCGGGGGGGGCTCTCTTTACAATTTTAAATACATGCTGGAATTTTGGGTTTAACAATCTAACTGTTTAGGAGCTCGCTGCTGTTATCAACGGTCTCTAGACTTTGCAGGTCTGCAATCATAGATGGCAAATACACGTGCACACTGAAGCAACCATCAATGGATGCTGACCCGATCCATGCATAGAGAATTTTAACCATTTATGTTGGTCTTGTCTGTTTGCTGAATTCAGCATAATAAAGATTATAAAAATAAAACAATTCTAATGGTAGCTGGGAAATAGGGCTATTCTGCCTTTGGCATCTGTTTTTCAATTGTTGTACCCAGCCTGCCAGCTACCAAGGGTCTAATCCATATTTAGAAGCAAGTAAGGGAGGCCAGCAGGTAGGTTAACAATAATTTAGCAGTTTTTATTTCGTTTTTTTTTTTGACTGAATGGTTGCTTTTTAACCAGTAAGCAGCAGCTCCAATGTGCGTCTAGCTGGGGTGTATTTAACCCCTTCCCTCTTTGGCCACTTTTGACCTTCCTGACAGAGCCTCATTTTTCAAATCTGACATGTTTCACTTTATGTGGTAATAACTCCGGAATGCTTTTACCTATCCAAGCGATTCTGAGATTGTTTTCTCGTGACACATTGGACTTTATGTTACTGGCAAAATTTGCCCGATACATTCAGTATTTAATTGTGAAAAACACCAAAATGTAGCGAAAAATTGCAAAAATTAGCATTTTTCTCAATTTAAATGTATCTGCTTGTAAGACAGGCAGTTATACCACACAAAAATGTTGCTAACTAACATCCCCCATATGTCTACTTTATATTGGCATTGTATTTTGATCATCATTTTATTTTTCTAGGACGTTACAAGCCTTAGAACTTTAAAAACTGCACCCATCAAAGTATTCAAAACAGCATTTAGAAAGTTTCTTAACCCTTTAGACGTTGTGCAGGAATTAAGGCAAAGTAGAGGTGAAATTTACAAAGTTCATTATTTTTTTCCAGAAATTCATTTTGAATCCATTTTTTTTGTACCACGGAATGTTTTACCCAAGAAATGCAACTCAATATTTATTGCCCAGGTTCTGCAGTTTTAGGAAATATCCCACATATGGCCCTAGTGCGCTAATGGACTGAAGCACCGGCCTCCGAAGCAAAGGAACACCTAGTGGATTTTGGGCCTCCTTTTTATTAGAATATATTTTAGGCACCATATCCGCTTTGAACAGGTCTAGTGGAACTAAAACAGTGGAAACCCCCCAAAAGTGACTCCATTTTGGAAACTACACCCCTCGAGGAATTTATCTAGGGGTGTAGCAAGCATTTTGACCGGCCCGTTTTTTTGCAAAAATTTTTGGAACTAGGCCATGAAAATGAAAATCTACATTTTTTCAAATAAAATGTAGGTTTAGCTAATTTTTTTTCATTTCCAAAAGAACTAAAGTAGAAAAAGCACCACAACATTTGTAGAGCAATTTCTCCCGAGTAAAACAATACCCCACATGTGGTAATAAACGATTGTTTGGATACACGGCAGGGCTTAGAATGGAAAGTGCGCCATTTGGCTCTTGGAGCTCAAATTTAGCAGGAATGGTTTGCGGAGGCCATGTCATATTTGCAAAGCCCCTGAGGGGACAAAACAGTGGAAACCCCCAACAAGTGACCCCATTTTGGAAACTATACCCCTTGAGGAAATTATCTAGGGGTACAGTGAGCATTTTGACCCCACAGGTTTTTTGAAGAAATTATTGCAAGTAGGCTGTGAAAATGAAAATCTAAATTTTTTCAAATAAAATGTAGGTTTAGCTAATTTTTTTTCATTTCCACAAGGACTAAAGGAGAAAAAGCACCATAAAATTTGTAAAGAAATTTCTCCCGAGTAAAACAATACCCCACATGTGGTAATAAACGGCTGTTTGGACACACAGCGAGGCTGAGAAGGGAAAGAGCGCCATTTGGCTTTTGGAACTCAAATTTAGCAGGAATGGTTTGCGGAGGCCATGTCGCATTTGCAAAGCTCCTGAGGGGACAAAACAGTGGAAACCCCCAACAAGTGACCCCATTTTGGAAACTACACCCCATGAGAAAATTATCTAGGGGTGTAGCAAGCATTTTGACCAGCCAGTTTTTTTACAGAACTTATTGTAAGTAGGCCGTAAAAATTAAAATCTACATTTTTTCAAAGAAAATGTAGGTTTAGGTATTTTTTTTTCATTTCCACAAGGACTGAAGGAGAAAAAGCACCGCAACATTTGTAAAGCAACTTCTCCCGAGTAAAACAATACCCCACATGTGGTCACAAACATCTGTTTGGACACACGGTAGGGCTCAGAATGGAAGGAGCACCATTTGGATTTTGGAATGGTTTCTGGCTGTCATGTCATATTTGCTGAGCCCCTGTAGTACTAGTACAGTGGAAACACCCCAAAAGTGACTCCATTTGGGAAACTGCACCCCCTGAGGAATCATCTAGGGGTATAGTGAAAATTTTGATCCCAAAGGTTTTTTGCTGAATTAATTAGAATTAAGCCAAGAAAATGAAAAATATTTTTTTTTGCCAACAAGATGTCGTTTTAGATACACATTTTTCATTTTTGCAAGGAATAGAGAAGAAAAAGCACCCCAACATTTGTAAAGTAATTTCTCCCGAGTACAGTAACGCCCCATATGTGGTTATAATCGGCTGTTTACGTATATGGGAGCATTCAGAAGAAAAGGAGCGGTATTTATCTTTTGGAGCGTAGATTTTGCTGGAATGGTTTGCGGACGCCATGTTGCATTTGCAAAACCACTGATGTACCAAACAAAAGTGACCCCGTTTTAGAAACTACACCCCTAAAGGCATTTATCAAGGGATGTAGTGAGAATTTAGACTCCACAGGTGTTTTTCAGAAATGAATACGCAGTGGATTGTGCAAAGTGAAAATTGCAATTTCTCCACTGATCTGCCCATTCACCGCACAAGATGTTGTGCCCCTAGAGAATCTTACCCCATAAATTGTTAAGCGGGTTCTCCCGGGTATGGTAATGCCTTACTTGTGGCCATGAATTGCTGTTTGGGCACACTGTAGGGCTAAGAAGGGAAAGACCGCCATTTTGAGCATGGATTTTGCTTGGTAATAGTTCTGTTTGGGGTTTTGCTGGTATTTCCGTTTATAATGTGGTGGCATATGTAATCTGTGCGGAATATATCAGGGGTATATGTAATCTGTGCGGAGTACATCAGGGCATAATAAGAGGGTATAATAATGGGGTAAATAATACAATTATCCATAGATGTGTGTTACGCTGTGAAGCGATCCGTTATGCGCAGGCCGGTGTCACACTGATAAACGGTTTTCTTTCTTATCCCCCTTTTGTAACACTCTTTACACTGCACCTTTTGGGGACTTTTTCTCCTTCGTAGTTTGGGAAATATCACTGGGAAAGTTTTGCGCTGGTATAATACGGGCACCCTCGCTTCCAGCGGATGTGCTATGTCCCTTCCCTTTCCTAGTTCCTAAATACTAGGGCCCTGAAACTGAAGGAATGTTCCCCTCCGGCCTGCGCATTGAGATGTTTTTCATCACCGCATTACTAGTGCCATAACTTTTTTATTTTTCAGTAGATTGAGCGGTGTGCGGGCTTGTTTTTTGCGAGACGGGCTGTAGATTTTATTGGTACCATTTTAGAACACATACGACTTTTTGATCACTTTTTATTTCATTTTTTGGTAAAGGAAATTACCAAAAACAAGCAATTCTGGAATAGTTTTTTATTGTTTTTTTTATCGGCATCCACAGTGTGCCCTAAATTACATGTTAGCTTTATTCTGCGGGTCGATACGATTACGGCGATACCAAATTTATATAGTTTTTTTTATGTATTGCAGCTTTTGCACAATAAAATCACTTTTTTTATAAAATCATTTGTTTTCTGTGTCGACATTCTAAGACCCATAACTTTATTATTTTTGCGTGCACAAAACGGTGTCAGGGATTATTTTTTGCGGGACGGATTGTCATTTTTTATTAGTACTATTTTGGAGTAAATGTGACTTTTTGATCACTTTTTATAGCATTTTTTGGAAGGAGACGTGACCTAAAAACAAAGATTCTGGCGCTGTTTTTCATGTTTTTTTTTTACCGCGTTCACCGTGCGGGATAAATTACATAATAGTTTTGTAGTTTGGGTCGTTACGGACGCGGCGATACCAATTATGTATAGTTTTTTTGATTTTTACGGTTTTTCCCATAATAAAAGACTTACTATGGGAAAAAAGTCAGTTTAGCTTTATTTTTATTTGAAATGTGTGTGTTTTTATTGTTTTACCACATTTTTATTAACTTTTTTTTACTTTTCTGACTTGTCCCACTAGGGGACATGAGGGCCTGATGCCCCGATCGCTACTCTAATACACTGCACTACATACGTAGTGCAGTGTATTAGCGCTGTCAGTTATTCACTGACAGCAAGCCTATGAGGACACGCCGCAGGCGGGTCCTCATCGGCTCCCGTACAAGGCAGACTCGGACGCCATTTTCTGGCATCCGATTGCCACAGCAACCCAGCGATTGCATCACTGGGTTGCCGATCGGGTGAAAACCTATTGAGCGCAGCATCTGAGGGGTTAATCTGCCGGATCGGAGAATAGCTCCGGTCCTGGCAGTTACAGGAGGGTGCCAGCTGTATAATACAGCTGTCACCCCGCGGTGATGGTGCCGGCTCTGCTCCTGCTCCTGAGCCCGCACCATCACTGCGCCGTATATATACGGCGCTTTGCGGGAAGCACCTCCCGACAGCGCCGTATATATACGGCGGATGTCGGGAAGGGGTTAAGTTGCTCAGCAGTCTCATGCTACAATCTAGCGCATCTTGATGTCACGATCAACGTCATAAGCGTTAACCCTAACGTTTAAAACTCTGTAGAACTAATGATGAAGCGCTTTACAATGTATATATATATTTATTTTTTCACGGAATCATTTTTATTATTGCTAAAGGTCCAAAGCGATGAAGAGCGATCCCAGCAACGCCAACTGCTGTGTCTGGATAGAGCAGAAGGAGCGGCTCAGCTTCAGTGTGTGGTAAGCACTTGAGAGCTTGATGCCCCCTTGCTGAAGAGAAGAGAAGACTGCAAAGGTAAGTGTAAAATGAGTAAATGGGTTACATATAGAACTAGAATAATATTTACACACAGGGGTGTAACTACATTGTGCTGGGCCCCATGCCACACTTTTGAATAGCCTCGTCCACCTTAACCCCTTAACGCTCCAGGACATACTATTATGTCATGGTAAGTGCATCGTTCGCGCTCCATGACATAATAGTATGTCATGGAGTAAACACGGCGCCGTTCGCGCGGGACGCGTGCATGAGCTGTGATAGCTGCTGTTTCCGACAGCAGACTATCACTGCTCAATGTGCCGGGACCGATCGCGGTGGTCCCCGCAGATTTAACCCCTCAGAAGCCGCGTTCAATAGCGATCGCGGCTTCTTAGGGGTTAATCCGCCATCGCCGGCCTGCTACACGATAGCGGCCGGCGATGGTGACTATGGCAACCGGACACCAAAAAATGGCGTCCGGCTATGTCATAGACGGAAGCCTAGTGGGTCCTGACAGAGTCAGGACCCACTATGCTTGCTGTCAGTGAGTAGCTGACAGTTCTAATACACTGCACTACGCATGTAGTGCAGTGTATTAGAATAGCGATCAGGACCTCCTGCCCTCAAGTCCCCTAATGGGACAAAGTAAAAAAGTTAAAAAAAAGTTAAAAAAAGTTGTGTAAAAATAAGAAAATAAAAGTTTTAAAAGTAATAAAAGTAAAAATCCCCCTTTTTCCCTTGTCAGTCTTTATTATTAAAATAAATAAATAAACAAATAAACTATACATAATTGGTATCGCCGCGTCCGTAACGGCCTGAACTACAAAATTATTTCATTATTTATCCCGCGCGGTGAACGCCGTAAAAAAAATAAATAATAAACCGCACCACAATCACAATTGTTTGGTCACTTCACCTCCCAAAAAATGGAATAAAAAGAGATCAAAAAGTCGCATGTACCGAAAAATGGTACTGATCGAAACTACAGTTCGTTACGCAAAAAATAAGTCCTCGCACGGCTTTTTTGAAGGAAAAATAAAAACGTTCTGGCTCTTAGAATAAGGGAACACAAAAAGTGAATGATTGTTTACAAAACGTATTTTATTGTGCAAACGCCATAAGACATAAAAAAACTATAAACATCTGGTATCGCCGTAATCGTATCGCCCCGCAGAATGAAGTGAATGTGTTATTTATAGCGCACGGTGAACGCTGTGAAAAAAATAGAACAAAAAAACAATAGTAGAATTGCGGTTTTTTAGTCACCGCGCCACATAAAAATAGAATAAAGACTGATCAAAAAGTCGCATGCATGACATGAAAACTGCAATGGATTCCTCAAGGTCTCTAGTTTCCAAATTGGGGTCACTTTTGGGGGTTTTCCACTGTTTTGGCACCACAAGACCTCTTCAAACCGGACATGGTGCCTAATAAAAAAGAGGGCTCAAAATCCACTAGGTGTTCTTTTGCTTCGGAGGCCGGTGCTTCAGTCCATTACCGGCCCGAGGGCCACGTGTGGGATATTTCTCTAAACGGCAGAATCTGGGCAATACGTATTAAGTTGCGTTTCTCTGATAAATCCTTTTGTGTTATAAAAAAAATGGTATAAAGAGGATTTTCTGACAAAAAAAAAAAAGTAAATGTCACCTCTACTTTGCTCTAAATTTCTGTGAAACACCTAAAGGGTTCATAAACTTTCTACATGCTGTTGTGAATACTTTGAGGGGTCTAGTTTCTAAAATGGGGTGTTTCATAGGGGTTTCTAATATATGGGCCCCTCAAAGCAACTTCAGAACTGAACTGGAACCTAAAAAAATAAATAAATGAGGCAATACTTCGCTTCTCACATTATACTGATAATGAGTCGTGCCCACCCCGAGATGACCCCATTTTGACCGTTTGTATAAACGGAGACCCCTATTAGACCGTTCCAGTGTCCGGTTTTCCCAAGCATACACCCCCGAGAAGTGTATTTCTATTGATGAGTCCCTGGTACATTTTAAAGCGAGGGTTCAATTCCGCCAGTACCTGCCGGGTAAGAGGGCAAGGTATGGCGTGAAGATGTATAAGCACCCAGTACTTCTGGAAGCGAGGCCACACGCATCGTACCAGGGCAACACTTTCCAAGAGAAGTTCCCCAAACCGGTGGAAAGGGAAAGAGTCAAAAGAGGTGCAGAGTCTGCTATAAGAGGGGGATAAGGAAGAACACAATATACCAATGTGACACGTGTCCCGAAAAACCAGGGCTCTGTATAAAAGATTGTTTTAAAATGTATCATACATCCCTTGATTTTTAATTTACCCTGATGCACTCCGCACAGCTTACCCCCCTCATCTTTCCCTTCTGAGCCCTGCTGTGTGCCCAGGCAGCTGATAACAGCCACATGTAGGGTATTGCCGTACCCAGGAGAACCCACATTACAATTTAAGGGGTGTATATCTCCGGTGGCGCATGCTGGGCACACTATATCGGACACTGACATGCCATATATATATATATAAAATTGCAAATCTCACTCTGCACCATCTGCTGCGCATTATCTTTTACACAGTACCTGTGGGGTCAAAATGCTCACTACACCTCTAGATGAATGTCTTAAGAGGTGTAGTTTTTAAAATGGGGTCACTTCTCGGGGGTTTCAACTCTACTGGTACCTCAGGGGCTTCTGCATACATGACTTAGCACCAGAAAAGCTCCAGTAGGCCAAATGGTGGTCCTTTCCTTCTGAGCCCTCCCATGGGCCCAAACGGCAGTTTATCACCACAAATGGGGTATTGCCGCACTAAGGACAAATTGGGCAACAAAATGGGGTATGTTGTTCCTTGTGAAAATAAGAAATTTTGATCAAAAATGACATCTTATTGGAAAAAATATCATTTTTTTCATTTCACAGCCCAATTCAAATAGGTGCTGTGAAAAAACTGTGCGGTCAAAATGATAACAAAAACCATAAATGAATTCCTTGAGGGGTGTAGTTTCCAAAATGGGGTCACTTCTGGTGGGTTTCCATTGCTTTGATACCTCTGGGGCTCTGTAAATGCGACATGGCACCCGAAAACCAATCCAGCAAAATCTGGACTCCAACAAACACATAGCGCTCCTTTCCTTCTGAGCCCTCCCATGGGCCCAAACGGCAGTTTATCACCACAAATGGGGTATTGCCGCACTAAGGACAAATTGGGCAACAAAATGGGGTATGTTGTTCCCTGTGAAAATAAGAAATTTTGATCAAAAATTACATCTTATTGGAAAAAATATCTTTTTTTTCATTTCACAGCCCAATTCAAATAGGTGCTGTGAAAAAACTGTGCGGTCAAAATGATAACAAAAACCATAAATGAATTCCTTGAGGGGTGTAGTTTCCAAAATGGGGTCACTTCTGGTGGGTTTCCATTGCTTTGATACCTCTGGGGCTCTGCAAATGCGACATGGCACCCGAAAACCAATCCAGCAAAATCTGGACTCCAACAAACACATAGCGCTCCTTTCCTTCTGAGCCCTCCCATGGGCCCAAACGGCAGTTTATCACCACAAATGGGGTATTGCCGCACTAAGGACAAATTGGGCAACAAAATGGGGTATGTTGTTCCCTGTGAAAATAAGAAATTTTGATCAAAAATTACATCTTATTGGAAAAAATATCTTTTTTTTTATTTCACAGCCCAATTCAAATAGGTGCTGTGAAAAAACTGTGCGGTCAAAATGATAACAAAAACCATAAATTAATTCCTTGAGGGGTGTAGTTTCCAAAATGGGGTCACTTCTGGTGGGATTCCATTGCTTTGATACCTCTGGGGCTCTGCAAATGCGACATGGCACCCGAAAACCAATCCAGCAAAATCTGGACTCCAACAAACACATAGCGCTCCTTTCCTTCTGAGCCCTCCCATGGGCCCAAACGGCAGTTTATCACCACAAATGGGGTATTGCCGCACTAAGGACAAATTGGGCAACAAAATGGGGTATGTTGTTCCCTGTGAAAATAAGAAATTTTGATCAAAAATTACATCTTATTGGAAAAAATATCTTTTTTTTCATTTCACAGCCCAATTCAAATAGGTGCTGTGAAAAAACTGTGCGGTCAAAATGATAACAAAAACCATAAATTAATTCCTTGAGGGGTGTAATTTCCAAAATGGGGTCACTTCTGGTGGGTTTCCATTGTTTTGATACCTCAACACCTCTTCAAACCTGGCATGCTGCCTAAAATATATTCTAATAAAAAAGAGGCCTTAAAATGCACTAGGTGCTTCTTTGCTTCTAGGGCTTGTGTTTTAGTCCACGAGCGCACTAGGGCCACATGTGGGACATTTATAAAAACTGCAGAATTTGGACAATACATATTTAGTAGTATTTCTCTGGTAAAACCTTCTGTGTTACAGAAAAAAAATTAATAAATTTGAAATTCAGCAGAAAAAATGAAATTTGCAAATTTCATTTCCACTTTGCTTTAATTCCTGTGAAATGCCTGAAGGGTTAAAAAACTTTCTATATGCTGTTTTGAATACTTTGAGGGGTCTAGTTTTTAAAATGGTGTGTTTTATGGGGGTTTCTAATACATAGGCCCCTCAAATCCACTTCAGAACTGAACCGGTACCTTCAAAAAAAGGCTTTTGAAATTTTCTTAAGAATATGAGAAATTGCTGTTTATGTTCTAAGCCTTGCAACGTCCAAGAAAAATAAAATAATGTTCAAAAAACGATGCCAATCTTAAGTAGACATATGGGAAATGTGAACTAGTAACTATTTTGGGTGGTATAACCGTCTGTTTTTCAAGCAGATGCATTTAAATTCTGAAAAATGCTATTTTTTGTAAATTTTCTCTAAATTTTGCAATTTTTCACAAATAAAGACTGAATATATCGATCAAATTTTACCACGAACATGAAGCCCAAAGTGTCACGAGAAAACAATCTCAGAATCGCTTGGATAGGTTTAAGCATTCCGACGTTATTACCACATAAAGTGAAATATGTCAGATTTGAAAAATGGGCTCTGAGCCTTAAGGCCCAAACTAGGCTGCGTCCTTAAGGGGTTAAGCATGGACCCCAGAACCGACATAAAAATGTAAAAAAATTTACTCCCCACTACTCGCTGCTCTTGCCTTCATGGCCTGGTACACAAGGCTCACTGCCACATCCGGCCGGGCAGCATGAGGAAATTATATAAGAGACAGCATACACTGTCCTAACGCTTCGTTAAATACGAGGATCCGGTTTTAAGTGGGGCTCGTCCATTCCAGGTTGACCTTTTTCTCCTCTGCTGTTATGTATTTATTTTTGATCATAGATTGGGTTTTAACCCCTTAATGACCGCCGATACGTCTTTTTACGGCGGTCATTAGTGGGCTTTATTCTAGAGCGCCGCCAAACTACGTCGCTGCATTAGAATAAAGTAAACAGAGCAGGGAGCCGTGAAATCTCCCTGCTCTCAGCTGCCAGAAGCAGCTGAGGGCTGGGAGCGTCCCTGCTCTGCCGGGTGAGATCGATATTAGTATCGATCTCACCTGTTTAACCCTTCAGATGCGGTGCACAATAGCGAGCACCGCATCTGAATGGTTTTGGAGAGAGGGAGGAAGCTCCCTCTCATCTCACTGACACCCGGCGATAAAATCGCCGAGTGTCTGTGTCTTCTATGGCAGCCGGGGGTCTAATAAAGACCCCCAGGTCTGCCTGCAGCGAATGCCTGCTAGATCATGCCGCAGGCATGACCTAGCAGATGCCTGTCCGTTTTAAACGGACAGGCAGTAATACACTGCAATACAAAAGTATTGCAGTGTATTATAATAGCGATCGGATGATAGGGAAGTCCCCTAGTGGGACTAGTAAAAAAGTAAAAAAAGTTTAATAAAGTTAATTAAAAAAAAAAGTGAAAAAAAAAAAATGAAAAACCCAGCTTTTCCCCTTACAAAATGCTTTACTATTAAAAAAAACTACAATAAAGCAAAAAAGTTACACATATTTGGTATTGCCGCGTCCGTAACGACCCCGACTATAAAGCTGTTACATTATTTAACCCGCACTGTGAACGCCGTAAAAAATAAAATAAAAAACAATGGAAAAATTGCTGTTTTCTGTTAATCCTGACTTAAAAAAAATGTGATAGAAAGTGATCAAAAAGTCGCATCTACTCTCAAATGGTACCAATAAAAACTGCAAGTCGTCCCGCAAAAAACAAGACCTTATACAGCTATGCCGACGCAAAAATAAAAAAGTTACAGCTCTTCGAATGTGACAATGGAAAAATCTAAAAAATGGCTTGGACATTAGGGCCCAGAATGCCAGCAGGGGGAAGGGGTTAAGATTGTACCAAAACAAATCCTGTATCTTCTATTTTGTTTATGTGAACCAGTCGGTCTGTTAATGTTGCCCTAACTGCGGGCAGTATGATATAGTGACAGGTGCACTGATTAAACTAAACTATGTGTTATTTTAGAAAAATCATACCTTTTAGCACTGGCTTGTGTCCATTGTTATTGTAGCATGAGTGTGCTAAAAGGTTCCTTTTAACCCTTTCATGCCGACAATCTGTATATTCATGTCCTTTTCGCACATACCCCGTGCAGCCAGGGCGTGAATATACAGATTACTGTTCCAGCCGGCATATCGCTGTGAATAGCGCTCGGACGCCGGCTGTGTCAGTGTCCGCGGCTCCCCAGCAAGCTGTTCTCTGACAGCCAAACCGGTTGGTTCGGCTGCAGAGAATATGATCACCGGTATTAACCGCTTCCTGACCACCCACTGTAAATTCACGTCAGCGCTTGCTGGGCTCTGTGCAGTGCCGACGTGAATTCATAGTGGGTGTTAAAAGCGCGATCCGGGTGTCTCAGAGTAGTGCTGACACCTGGATCGCGCTGTTATCCCCTGCCTCTGGTCCCGGAGACATGACCGGGACCTGATTGGTGCAGGTCCCGATCATGTGATCGCAAGGAAAGTTTGTTGTAGCAACAAACTGGAAAGTTTGTTGCTACAACAAACTTTCCCGAGGACCGATTGCGCGTGCTACCGTCAGTTGCATGACAAAACCGGAGGCCATGCAACAGCCTCCGGTCTGCCATTCACGGAAGTCTATGAGGACCAGCTGGTCCTCATAGGCTTCCTGTCAGTGTGACTGTCAGTTTCACACTGACAGTTTATAATACGTAACACTACCTAGGTAGTGTAATGTATTATAGCAGCCAGCAGTGCTGCAGGTCTTCAAGTAAAAAAAAAAAACAGTAATAAATATGATTTATACAAGTGTAAAAACAAGTTATGAGCTACAAAAATAAAAAAAATGTTTTTTTTTCCTATAATAAGTCTCTTATTATAGGAAAAAAGATAAACCGTTAAAATAGTACACATATTTGGTATCACCGCGTTCGTAACGCCCCCAACTATAAAACTATAATATTATTTTTCCAGCACGGTGAACACCACAAAAAATAATTAAAAAACAATACTAGCATCACAATTTTTTTTGTCAATCACCCCTCCCAAAATATTGAATAAAAAGTGATCAAAAATTTGCATGTACCCCAAAATAATACCAATAAAAACTACAACCTGTCCCGCAAAAAACAAGCCCTTACACAGCTTTTTTGGACTGAAAAATAAAAAAAATTACGGCTCTCAGAATATGGTTGTAATGACGGGGGTAAGGAAACAGACAAGTGAGCCCTAATCTACCCGCCACTCAGTCCCTGCCTACTTGCAACGACCCGCCCTAGGCGACGGGGTACAACTGGGCGACAGTCCCTGCGCTCAATAAGTGCACGACAGACAAACAGACAAGAGTACACAGAAGCAAGGGAAAAGGGGCAGTTGCCCACGGCAACACCGAGAGCAACAAGAGTGGTGAACGAGCCGAGTCAAACCAGGAGTGTACGAGGTACCAAACGCAGAGCAGGAGAGTAGTCAGTAAGCCAGAGTCAATATGAAGCAGGGTCAAATAGATCAAGAAGCTGCAGCAGGAGAGCTCCTGACTCCGCCGAGTGCAGACCGGGGATCCCGCTCCGCTGCTCGCTGCCAGCTACTCTCCGGTAGGAACATCTCTCCCCCCGCACGGCCACGCTCAATTTGAGACCTTGCCGGCCTCACTAGGCTGCCGAACATCTTGCGGCCTAGCGGCACGAGTGAAGCCGCGGCCTCGAGTACTAGAAGCGCGGCGGCCGCGCATCAGAGACCCTCGCCCAACGCACTCCCCGGAGCTCCCCTTGGTCTGCCTGTCAGCCCTCCGCCCTCGTCCTGGTGTGGGGGAAGCAGAGAAGGCTGCTCTACAGCCCCTGTTCTAGCCGTGTCCCGCCTCTGGACTTGCGGCCTACAGCGGGAGGAGAAACCCTGGCCTCGATTTGGGCCTCCCCGCTCGCGGACGAGACCTCCCAAGCCCCCAGATACCGGACACCTCGCTGAAGGCCTTGCAGGGGGAAGCCTGAGCACCGGTGACTGAACTGAATTGACCTGGAGGTGAGAGGGGGCCAGAATCACTCCAAACACCATCCTTCCGGCCTACTTACACCCTGCACGTGGCTGGGGGGGCTAGCTGCTGCAGCCAACGTACCCACACAGATCAGGCCCTTAACTACAATCCCTGGGCCAGAACGGGAAGCACAAGGGGCATCTTACGCACCTGCATCCTACTCCACCTATATTACACTGGAATATCCTTGCAGTTCTCCAGCACATTGCCATCTTGAACCATATTGCTATTGTCACTATACTACAATATGGACAAGCCTGGCACTAATTTCTGAGGAAGAATGAAATAGGGATGGGAAAGGGGAAAAGATGTGGTCTAATGTGAAATTAATAAATAACCTTTATTGATTAACATTAAAATATATAAAAGTTCATTGGTGCAAACTGGTATGTGTGAGTGACCCCCAAACTCACATACCATTAACCAGAAATATGGTGTAAATTGAATGAGATCACTAATTATATTATAAAGCGATTCCACCACGCTAATGTTCCATAAGAGTGCAAGATTCGCTGCACTACAATGGGAATTGGAAATCAAAATAAACGAATGGAATCAAATTGACAGTGTCAACTGATTAAACTGGTCCGTGCTGGACAAGTGGGCTCATATAATGATTGCTGCACTGTGGTATTGACAGGGAGCTGGGTGGACTAAAATAGCCCTGCACTGACTAAATGGGTATGCATGAAGTAAACCACATGCACACCCTGCGTTTTGGCTGCGTTATTGATAAACAGCAATCAATCACTCAAGGATTGGGTGGTTGAGTGATTTCACTTAGTGTTAGATACAATGTTTGTCACCATTGTTTAATTGTGGTGCACACTTAGCTGAACTGTGAATAGGAGCTGTTGATGGTTATTTTTATTATGTATTGAATTTGTAACCTTCCGTTTTTGTGGCTCCAGATGGAATAAAGTGAAGTCCAAATAACGGTTCAAATAGTATGTCAGCTAAGAATATAGGCTGTGCTGGAACGTAGTTTTTACTGTTATTGCTGCGCTGTTGGACCAGCAAGCAGCTAATTGAAGTCAGAGTGAGCCCTGCAGTAACTAGATGAGCAGTGGTGATCGAACCACATGCATATCTAACGTTACTCCAACGTTTATTATAGGCAGTTAATTATCGAGTGCGCCTTCACATCGCTGTCTGCCTGGGGAGCAGCGATGCAGAGAGCGATTGTGATATGCGCCACCACCGCTGGAGAACCCAGAAGCGGTGAGCTACATTCGCTCACTGAATCGTGTCAGTTGCCAGAGCGATTATTAATTAGGTCCTCTCTATTGACTCAGTATGAGGGCTGAGTGAATGAGTGGGGTGGTGAGAGCTCTGGTGCCGAGACCCCACAGCCTCGCTACACCTCGCCTGAGGTCTAAGCCCGTGGGTGAGGATTCACCCCGGGAAGATCGTGCAGGGGTTGCTGGTCGACTGACCATATGATAGCGGGAGGTGAGAGAGATATGCCCCGGCTTTCCAGAGTAGGGCAGCAAGACACGTTGTAATTGATATAGCGCACTGAAGTAGCTAACAGTTGTGAGCTGTCAGCCGTGTTATATAGCGTGGTCTGTTATGAGCTGAACAGAAGCAGCTCTGATTAATTGTAAGCACCAATGAATAGTGGATATAGCACCCGACGCGCGTTTCGCCAGAATTCTGGCTTCTTCTGGACGAATCCTTGTATACCTCTATCAAACAAATTTTCGTTCAAATACTTGGCGATAACTACCGAGACGAAATCAGCATGGAAAGGGTTCACAGGGCTCTGAGAGCCAAACCTAAACCCCAAGAGCCTCCACGCGACGTTATTTGCCGCCTTTTTAGCTCAAAGGTCCGAGATGACATCTTGAAGCATTTCGAGACTTTGTGATTCCCTCTTGTGGGAGGGTTCGAGGGTTTCCGTCTACCAAGATCTTACAGAAACGTCCTTAGATTAAAATGCTTTATGTCCCTGCCATGTTCCCCTTTTTGATTATCCAATGTTATTATGCATACACCCTCAGGCCTTTTCTTATTTTTACATCACCATCTCCCCCCCCAACCCCCCTTCCCCCTTTTTTTATCCTCTTATCTACGTCTTTTCATCCTTTTATCCTATTATCTATTCTTATTCCTTACTATCATACTCATATCGATTTTATAATATTACATTCCGAAATGCATTTTTCTGACACACATTATTTTTAAGCAACTTGAAATAAATGTTTTACTTACATACCTTATTCCGGTCCAATCGCCCTTGTATTCTTGCGGCCCATTTTGCGGTCCATGTCCTAGATGATTAACGGGTTGCGGTCCTTTTCGTGCCCGACGTGACCCACTGTTTGCGTTCTTGGTGCGTTCCATAGCCTATTCGTTCACAAATCGACCCTACCCACTTGTTGCGTTCCATCGTGCGGCTCATGTCCCACATGTTGAACTGGTTTGCGGTTCAAACCGTGCGTGTCACCAGCCGTTCTTTAGATACATATTCTCACTAGAAATGTTACATGTTTCATAAAAAGTTCAATTTGTGTTTTTTTCCTTAGAGGCATCCTTTAATACAATTATGTCATTATGTTTTTATGTCTTTATGTAAATTTTACATGTTTGTAAACATCAGGTAAACGCTTGTACAATTGCTCTGTCTGACCTCTGACCCGCCTATGTTGGCGGTTTTTTTCTAATTTTTAGCCAACTCATTGTCATTTCCTCCATGTATATAAAGGTGCAACTGCTGCACTGCATACATTGGCCTGATGAAGACGCCGGTCCGGCGTCGAAACGCGTAGCCTACCTTATTCTCATTAAATTTATCTATTTACCTTATTCATCACATCTGACATCCTTTCTGAGCAGCGCCGTTTGGTCCATTTTCTCCGCTGATTTTGCAGTACCTCTTGACAACAAACTTGCTTTGTTTGTGCACGGATCTGGCAGCAGCTCTCATACGTTTGTGACATCCTAACCGGTGTCCACAACTCTAGGTGAGCAAATTTCAATCCATTTGCCCCTTGATTTTATCGCTTTTATTTTGCACTATTGTGGCGCCGTGTCTTTTTTATCTGCTTCTAGTTTATCGTGCCGGACGCCCCACACCTAAGTCCACAGGTGGTTTTCGTCTCGGGTTATCGAGGATCCCTATTTTGGATACAGTTACCACTGTGTAGGACCTCGGACACAGGCTGCCTTTATAAAACTCCTGGATACTACTGATTACTATTGATTATTATTACTGTCTTGCCGCTATTACTCCCTGTCGAGAGGGATTCAATCATGTTGGAATCAGTTGGTTTGAGGGGTATATCCCGGGACTCCCTGCTAACACAAATGTTGAATACAAATGGAAGAATTGCTGACATGGCACCTTTGAACAGTCCCATAAATCTGGAATTAACTAAAGCTATGACAGAACTGTTTTTTGCGTCTGGAAGACTTGTTGAAGGAAGAAGCATTTCACAGCATTGATTGCTATTTTCTTAACCTGTATATCTCTGAAAAAATGGCCCCGAGAGGCCTCAGACTTCTTTTCAACTCACCTTATCCTACTGATAAAGACTTTAGTACCAACTGGTCTAACTACATCGAACACTGTAGTTTAGGTTTTATTGATCGTCTAGTTTACAAAAGATCTGAATTATGTTTAGCCCTTGCAACCACTATTGAGGGTCTGATTGGCCAATTTGAACCCTTTCTTCAACATCCTGACTTTACTAAACTTGAATTATCCACATTAGATCACTTAAAGGTCTTTGAAAAAAACATCATCTCTAAGAAAATGCGTAAATTAGCAAGGGATAGGCAAGATTATATAAACAATGCACTGGGAGACTGGTCCTCTGCACGTCCCACAATCACCAAATATTTTCCTCCAAATAATTCCCCTAAACTATCTAAAAGAACTATGTCCACTTTTTTATCCTCAAAAAAACCCCTAAACAAACTTCAAACCAAACTTCACATGGAACTATCCCATCAGGACACTATACCATTACCTACTATGAACACATTCAAATGTGGCCCTTCTGCATCAAATATCGATATTACCACTCTTAAAAACAATACAACCTTACCAATTTCCATTCCAATTGCTCCTGTTACCCAGGCCAATCATACACCTTGTCCAATGCCCTTAGGCATTATCCCACAGTTTGCATTTAAGTCTCACGATTTGGATGCACATCTAAGACTAGTCAATCTCCTACCAGACACACCTCCTGGCTCTTTTTCGGATCTTTCCATCTTTAACAATTCTATGGATCTCACTATTTGTTCTACAAACCTCTCATCCTCATTCGAACATACTCCTCTTTCCACCGATTTTATTAGTCATGCCCCTTGTACTATTGCTCCTATTTTTGATGATTGTTCCTCCATCCCTGACCTAACTATCCCTTTAAATCCTTTTTTATGTCCTCCTGTTCAGCCCACCATGCCCCCGATCATCCCAACTGCTCAACTTCTACCCAAAAGCCCCAAATCCCAGAACATCAGCACTTATTTTCAAAAAATACACAAATTACCGTCCAAAAGAAAACTAGAAATAGACCTAGAGGTTGCAGAGGGGGTAGAGGTCATTCCAAGGACCCTACCCCTATCACCAAAGAGAAAACACAGGCTGACACATTAAAAATATTCAATCTGTCCAAATATACATTTAATACCAATGAATTAAGTTTACTTTCAAAAGGTTTGTCTTTTTGTCCTACCTCGTCTCCAGACGATTTCGAACTATTCATGGACCTTAATAAATTTCTACGTAAAGTAACTTTGTTACGTCATTTTGCCATCTGCCCCTCTGCAGTCCCTACGGCTCCCCTTCCAGTGGACATCCCTATGCCTGTAAGGACTAATGTACAGCCCAAGTCCTGTTTTTACCCCCTCCATCATCGTGGCCCTGCAATTGAAACCTTTGCAAATTTAATAAGCAACGATTTTAAGACGATAGAGCAATCTATCCCATTCTCAGACAACCTATCCAACTTTCAACGTAAAGGGCTAAAAAACATACAAAAGAACCCCAATATAGTAATACGGTCCGCGGATAAAGGGGGGGGGCATCGTGGTACAGGACAGAGTAGACTATGTCAATGAAGCATTAAGACTACTTTCCGATACACTATTTTATGAGAAATTAACTTTTAATCCCATTCCGAAATATGAAACTGAATACAAATCCCTTATTGAATCTGCTTTTAATGATGATTTATTATGTAAAAAAGAAAAAGTTTTCCTTACGGTCCCCTTCCCTGCAACCCCTTTCATGTATCATTTGCCAAAGATACATAAAAATTTATCTAACCCCCCGGGCCGACCCATTATTTCGGGGATAGGGTCTTTAACTAACAATCTATCTCACTTTATCGACATTCATCTCCAACCGTTTGTTTTAAAACTACCTTCCTACCTTAAAGACTCAACACAGTTAATTAGGGATTTACTAGAGCTACAATCTGTATATAATTTATCCGATTTGAGTTTTCTTACTGCAGACGTGTCCTCATTATATACAAATATTCCACATACACAGGGCATGGAGGCTGTCTCCTCGTTCCTTGCATTAGACCCCCGTTTTCCAAATAGTCAACTGAATTTTATTATCGATTGTATCGATTTTATTTTAACACATAACGTTTTTACTTTTGAGGACAAATTTTACAAACAGATTAAGGGTTGCGCGATGGGGACCCGCTTCGCACCCTCATACGCAAACCTCTATATGGGGTCCTTTGAGGAATCTTATATTCTGAACGAACACTTATTCACGAACCATATTATTTACTACAAACGGTATATCGACGATTTGTTTTTTATCTGGAGAGGAGACATATCTGCTGCCAATGCTTTTATTGACCTTTTAAACAAAAATACATTTGGCCTCACTTTTACACACACATATTCAGCTACTACCATTGACTTTTTAGACATAACGATTAAAAACAATGGGAACCATTTTTCTACTAGCACCCATTTCAAAAGTGTGGATGTAAATAGTTACTTGGATTTTAAAAGTGCGCACCACACACCATGGTTGAAAAATGTCCCGTTTGGACAATATCGGAGGATAAGAAAAAATTGTTCTGATGATGTTCGTTTTTATAAAGAATGCAATATCCTTAATAAGAGGTTCGTAGAAAAAGGCTTCCCTAGGAGTCTAATCAAGGGTGCAGAGATAAGAGCAAGATGTATGACCCAATCTGAATGTATTAAAAAATCAATACCGGCCAATATTGATGTTGTTGAAAAAACTATAAAAAATAAATATAATGAACAGAATGTAAATTTCATTACCTCATTCAACAAAAGTAGTAAAAATATTATGTCCATTTTTAGAAGACATTGGCACATTTTAACCAACGACCCTTTTTTAAAAACATTACTCCCTGCGAAACCTTTAATCACCTGTTAGGGATCTGCCAGGTACTTCATCTAGGTATACTCCTGGGATTAATCAATCCACACCTGAGGTCAGACCTGTTCGACTGACACCATCTCCCACCAACCAGGGTGGCAGGCTCAGGAGTGGGAGAGCCTATCGCGGCCTGGTCTGTCGGAGTTAGCTCCGCCCCCTGTCCTTTATTACCTGCCCTGTTCTCTCCCTCAGTGCTTGTAATTCTTTTGGATTCCTGGCCCCACTGTTGCTTGCTCCAGCCTGCTTCTGCCGTGCTTCTGCCTTGCTGCAGTTCTGCTTGACCTGCTTTGCTTTGCCCCTGGCTTGCTTCTGTCTCCGTGCCCGCTCGGGTGTACTCACTTCGTCCTGGTCCTGACTGTTCGTTCGCCGCTCCGTTTCCTCGTGGCGTTCCGTGGCTACTGCCCCTTCCCTTGCGTGTTCCCTGTTTGTTTTCCCGTGCACTTAGACAGCGTAGGGACCGCCGCCCAGTTGTACCTCGTCGCCTAGGGCGGGTCGTTGCAAGTAGGCAGGGACAGGGCGGTGGGTAGATTAGGGCTCACTTTCCCTTCACCTCCTTCCTGCCATTACATAATTACAAGCCCTTACCTAGTCTACCATTTCTCCTACGCTGACGCTATCATGGACCCCCTTGAGACCCTGACCCAGCAGATGCAGGGCCTCTCCCTACAGGTCCAGGCCCTGGCCCAAAGGGTCAATCAGGGTGACGCTGCTTTAGTAGTACCCCTCACCTCACCTCTAGAACCCGACCTCAAGTTACCTGACCGGTTCTCAGGGGACCGTAAGACGTTTCTCTCCTTCCGGGAGAGTTGCAGACTGTATTTCCGCCTAAAGCCCCACTCCTCAGGTTCCGAGAACCAGCGGGTGGGTATCATCATATCCCGACTCCAGGAAGGGCCCCAAGAGTGGGCCTTCTCCTTGGCTCCTGACGCCCCTGAACTTTCCTCTGTTGATCGTTTTTTCTCTGCCCTCGGACTCATTTACGACGAGACTGATAGGACTGCTTTAGCCGAGAGTCAGCTGGTGACCTTACGTCAGGGTAG
The DNA here is from genome assembly GCF_050947455.1 of Rhinoderma darwinii. Lineage (NCBI taxonomy): Eukaryota > Metazoa > Chordata > Amphibia > Anura > Rhinodermatidae > Rhinoderma > Rhinoderma darwinii. Next base: position 7,143,556 of record NC_134695.1, read on the forward strand.
GAGACCGGTTGAGGAATACTGTTCTGATTTTAGGAAGTGGTGCGTAGCTTCTCAGTGGAACGATCCGGCCCTAAGGTGCCAGTTTAGGTTAGGATTATCTGACGCCCTGAAGGATCTGCTGGTTAGCTACCCCTCGTCTGACTCCCTTGACCAGGTTATGGCCCTAGCAGTACGACTTGACCGACGTCTCAGGGAACGTCAGCTAGAACGCTTCAGTGTGCTCCCCTCTGACTTTTCTGCGATCCCCCCCGAGGTCCCGTCTCCTCGCCCCTCTACGGAGGACTCGGAGGTACCTATGCAACTCGGGGCCTCCATGTCCCCTCGACAACGTAGGGAGTTTCGCAGAATGAATGGTCTCTGCTTCTACTGTGGGGACGACAAGCATCTACTGAACACCTGTCCCAGGCGCAAGAATAAGAAGCCGGAAAACATCCGCGCCTAAGTGATCATCGGGGAGGTCACTTGGGCGCACAGGTATTTCCCGTTAATGTGAAACGCAATAAAATTTTGCTTCCCTTTCAGGTCTCGTTTGCTGGCCGGTCTGCCACGGGCAGTGCTTTCGTGGATTCTGGCTCATCTGCTAATATCATGTCTGTGGAATTTGCTATGTCTCTAAAGATGCCTTGTATTGATTTACCTTATCCTATCCCTGTAGTAGGAATCGACTCAACTCCCCTTGCTAATGGTTATTTTAGTCAGCATACTCCTGTTTTTGAACTCCTGGTTGGCTCCATGCATTTGGAGCAGTGCTCTGTACTGGTGATGCAGGGATTATCGTCTGATCTGGTTTTAGGCCTTCCCTGGTTGCAGTTGCATAATCCCACGTTTGATTGGAATACCGGGGATCTCACCAAATGGGGTAATGAATGTCTTATGTCATGTCTTTCTGTTAACTCTATTTCTCCCCGGGAGGAGGTAAACACGCTTCCTGAGTTTGTTCAGGACTTCGCCGATGTGTTTTCTAAGGAGGCCTCCGAGGTGTTGCCCCCCCATAGAGATTACGATTGCGCTATCGATTTGGTGCCTGGTGCCAAGCTTCCTAAGGGTAGGATATTTAATCTTTCATGTCCTGAACGTGAAGCTATGAGGGTGTATATCCAAGAATGCCTGGCCAAGGGTTTCATTCGCCCCTCGACTTCTCCTGTAGGTGCTGGCTTCTTCTTCGTGGGGAAGATGGATGGTGGTCTTAGGCCGTGCATTGATTATCGTAACCTGAATAAGGTCACCGTAAGGAACCAGTACCCACTTCCTTTGATTCCGGATCTTTTTAATCAGGTTCAGGGAGCCCAATGGTTTTCTAAGTTCGATCTACGGGGGGCATATAACCTTATCCGCATCAAAGAGGGGGATGAGTGGAAAACTGCGTTCAACACACCCGAGGGTCATTTCGAATACCTGGTCATGCCCTTTGGGTTGTGTAATGCCCCTGCTGTCTTCCAGAATTTTATTAATGAAATCCTGAGAGAGTACCTGGGTAATTTTCTTGTTGTGTACCTTGATGACATACTGGTGTTTTCCAAGGACTGGTCCTCCCACGTGGAGCATGTCAGGAAGGTGCTCCAGGTCCTTCGGGAGAATAATCTGTTTGCTAAGACTGAAAAAAGTGTCTTTGGGGTACAGGAGATACCATTTTTAGGGCAAATCCTCACTCCTCATGAATTCCGCATGGACCCTGCCAAGGTTCAGGCTGTGGCGGAATGGGTCCAACCTGCCTCCCTGAAGGCGTTACAGTGTTTTTTAGGGTTCGCCAACTATTACAGGAGATTTATTGCCAACTTCTCGGTCGTCGCTAAGCCTCTTACGGACCTTACCCGCAAGGGTGCTGATGTCCTCCATTGGCCCCCTGAGGCCGTCCAGGCCTTTGAGACTCTCAAGAAGTGCTTTATCTCGGCCCCCATGCTGATTCAGCCCAACCAAGAGGAGCCATTTATTGTGGAGGTTGACGCTTCCGAGGTGGGAGTGGGGGCCGTCTTGTCCCAGGGTACCAGCTCCCTCACCCATCTCCGCCCCTGTGCTTACTTCTCTAGGAAGTTTTCGCCCACGGAGAGTAACTATGATATTGGCAACCGCGAACTTCTAGCCATTAAATGGGCTTTTGAGGAGTGGCGGCACTTCCTGGAGGGGGCCAGACACCAGGTAACGGTCCTTACGGATCACAAGAATCTGGTTTTCCTAGAATCGGCCCGGAGGCTTAATCCTAGACAAGCTCGGTGGGCACTATTCTTTACCAGATTTAATTTCTTGGTTACCTATAGGGCTGGGTCCAAGAATATTAAGGCTGATGCTCTGTCACGTAGTTTCATGGCCAATCCTCCTTCCGAGAAGGATCCTGCTTGTATTTTACCCCCTGGTATAATCGTCTCTGCCACGGATTCTGATTTAGCTTCTGATATCGCGGCTGATCAGGGTGCAGCTCCCGGGAACGTCCCTGGGGACAAACTGTTTGTTCCCCTGCAATACCGGCTGAGGGTACTCAGGGAAAACCATGACTCCGCTCTATCTGGTCATCCTGGCATCTTGGGCACCAAACACCTCATTACCAGAAACTATTGGTGGCCTGGGTTGCCTAAAGACGTTAGGGCTTACGTCGCCGCTTGTGAGGTTTGCGCTAGGTCCAAAACCCCTAGGTCCCGACCTGCGGGCCTACTACGTTCCTTGCCCATTCCCCAGAGACCTTGGACCCATATCTCCATGGATTTTATCACCGATTTGCCTCCATCTCAGGGCAAGTCGGTGGTGTGGGTGGTAGTCGACCGCTTCAGCAAGATGTGCCATTTTGTGCCCCTTAAGAAGCTACCTAACGCCAAGACGTTAGCTTCTTTGTTTGTGAAACACATCCTGCGTCTCCATGGGGCCCCAGTCAATATCGTTTCTGACAGAGGGGTACAATTTGTTTCCTTATTTTGGAGAGCTTTTTGTAAAAAGTTGGAGATTGATCTGTCCTTCTCCTCCGCCTTCCATCCCGAAACTAATGGCCAAACGGAAAGGACCAACCAATCCCTGGAACAATATTTAAGGTGTTTCATCTCTGACTGTCAATTCGATTGGGTCTCATTCCTTCCCCTTGCTGAATTTTCCCTTAATAACCGGGTCAGTAACTCGTCAGGGGTCTCCCCGTTTTTCTGTAATTTCGGGTTTAACCCAAGGTTCTCCTCCGTCTCCCCTGGTTGTTCCAATAATCCTGAGGTAGAGGATGTTCATCGGGAACTGTGCACTGTCTGGGCCCAGGTTCAGAAGAACCTAGAGGCGTCCCAGAGCGCACAAAAGATTCAGGCGGATAGTAGACGTTCTGCTAACCCCCGGTTTGTCGTCGGGGATTTGGTCTGGTTGTCGTCCAGGAACTTGCGCCTTAAGGTCCCGTCCAGGAAGTTTGCTCCCCGATTTATTGGACCTTATAAGATCATTGAAGTCCTCAACCCTGTTTCCTTCCGTCTGGAGCTCCCCCCATCCTTTCGCATACATGACGTCTTCCATGCCTCCCTCCTTAAACGCTGCTCCCCGTCCTGGTCCCCCTCGAGGATACCTCCTGTTCCCGTTCTCACCCCTGAGGGGGTGGAATTCGAGGTGGCCAAGATTATGGACAGTAGGATGGTCCAGGGCTCCCTCCAGTACCTGGTCCATTGGAGAGGATACGGGCCGGAGGAGAGGACTTGGGTACCTGCCCGTGATGTTCACGCTGGGGTATTGATCAGGAGGTTCCACCTTCTCTTCCCCACTAAACCGGGTCCCCTTAGTAAGGGTCCGGTGGCCCCTCATAAAAGGGGGAGTACTGTTAGGGATCTGCCAGGTACTTCATCTAGGTATACTCCTGGGATTAATCAATCCACACCTGAGGTCAGACCTGTTCGACTGACACCATCTCCCACCAACCAGGGTGGCAGGCTCAAGAGTGGGAGAGCCTATCGCGGCCTGGTCTGTCGGAGTTAGCTCCGCCCCCTGTCCTTTATTACCTGCCCTGTTCTCTCCCTCAGTGCTTGTAATTCTTTTGGATTCCTGGCCCCACTGCTGCTTGCTCCAGCCTGCTTCTGCCGTGCTTCTGCCTTGCTGCAGTTCTGCTTGACCTGCTTTGCTTTGCCCCTGGCTTGCTTCTGTCTCCGTGCCCGCTCGGGTGTACTCACTTCGTCCTGGTCCTGACTGTTCGTTCGCCGCTCCGTTTCCTCGTGGCGTTCCGTGGCTACTGCCCCTTCCCTTGCGTGTTCCCTGTTTGTTTCCCCGTGCACTTAGACAGCGTAGGGACCGCCGCCCAGTTGTACCTCGTCGCCTAGGGCGGGTCGTTGCAAGTAGGCAGGGACAGGGCGGTGGGTAGATTAGGGCTCACTTTCCCTTCACCTCCTTCCTGCCATTACATCACCTTTAGAAGAGCAAAAACACTGAGGAATTTATTAGCCCCCAGTAAGCTACATAATAACAAAAAGATGGCTGTGGATCTATTAACAAAAAATGGCTCTTTTTCATGTGGTCATGTTAGGTGCCTGTGCTGCAAAAATATCGCAAATAAATCTACACAATTTTATTCACTAAAAACCAATAGAAACTATCCTATTAAAAGTCATTTAGATTGTGGCAGCACTTATGTGGTGTACCTACTGCAGTGTACATGCAACCTGCAATATGTAGGTCGTACCACCCAAACGTTAAGAAACCGAATTAACAAACACAGATCCAATGTTAAGCAAGGATTTTTAAAACAGAGTGTGTCACGTCATTGTGCCCTTAAACATAACTGTAAATTTGAAGATTTAGTTGTTACCCCGATCGAACAAATCCCAGTAGATATACCTAATAGATTTTTAAAACTCAAACAGAGAGAGAATTTTTGGATTTTTAAATTGGAGACCCTGCACCCTAACGGCCTGAATGATCTTACAGAAACGTCCTTAGATTAAAATGCTTTATGTCCCTGCCATGTTCCCCTTTTTGATTATCCAATGTTATTATGCATACACCCTCAGGCCTTTTCTTATTTTTACATCACCATCTCCCCCCCCCCAACCCCCCTTCCCCCTTTTTTTATCCTCTTATCTACGTCTTTTCATCCTTTTATCCTATTATCTATTCTTATTCCTTACTATCATACTCATATCGATTTTATAATATTACATTCCGAAATGCATTTTTCTTACACACATTATTTTTAAGCAACTTGAAATAAATGTTTTACTTACATACCTTATTCCGGTCCAATCGCCCTTGTATTCTTGCGGCCCATTTTGCGGTCCATGTCCTAGATGATTAACGGGTTGCGGTCCTTTTCGTGCCCGACGTGACCCACTGTTTGCGTTCTTGGTGCGTTCCATAGCCTATTCGTTCACAAATCGACCCTACCCACTTGTTGCGTTCCATCGTGCGGCTCATGTCCCACATGTTGAACTGGTTTGCGGTTCAAACCGTGCGTGTCACCAGCCGTTCTTTAGATACATATTCTCACTAGAAATGTTACATGTTTCATAAAAAGTTCAATTTGTGTTTTTTTCCTTAGAGGCATCCTTTAATACAATTATGTAATTATGTTTTTATGTCTTTATGTAAATTTTACATGTTTGTAAACATCAGGTAAACGCTTGTACAATTGCTCTGTCTGACCTCTGACCCGTCCATGTTGGCGGTTTTTTTCTAATTTTTAGCCAACTCATTGTCATTTCCTCCATGTATATAAAGGTGCAACTGCTGCACTGCATACATTGGCCTGATGAAGACGCCGGTCCGGCGTCGAAACGCGTAGCCTACCTTATTCTCATTAAATTTATCTATTTACCTTATTCATCACATCTGACATCCTTTCTGAGCAGCGCCGTTTGGTCCATTTTCTCCGCTGATTTTGCAAGATCTGTCAAGAGCCACGTTATCCAAACGCCAAATTCTGAAACCCTACACGGAGTCCCTCCGGCGCAACAATATTGCATACAGATGGCTTTTCCCCTTCGGCATCTCCTTCATGATTGAAGGTAAAAGATTCATGGTTCGTAAGCATGCGGACCTGGAGGTCGCACTGGTGGCCTTGAGAATTCCAGACCTGGACGTTCCGGACTGGGCTGCGGTTCAGAACCTGTCCGATCTGCCGCCATTGCCCCTGCACACGCCCTGGGAAACCGCCAATCCGCACAAGATGACCAGGAATCGTAAAAGATCTGGGAAATCGGCGCCTGGCAGAGTCTCCATGGACACTACTTGAACCCCTGGATCTCCGGGAGCACCAGCGGCTCCACATATCCTTTTCATATTAAAGCTCTTGTTTCCTTATATACGCAGTTACGCACCGCCACTTTTTTGTAACCTCGTTATATGCAACCTGCGGGTTCACGCCCTCTCCAGATTGCTTTATAATGTTAGACCACTACATACTTAGCTTTAATGTTATTTTGAATGTTATCATTGCATAGCACTATCTCAAACCTACTATTTTGGTTTGTCGATCTGAAATGTACTGTTATTATGGTACATACTTTGCCTATCTCCAGGCTTTTGTTTTGTTTTGTTACATCATTTTGTTTTGTGATACCAGTTTTAACCCTGTCTCTCCCAAATTTCGAGATGTTTTTTGTACCCGCTGAGATACTGAAACTTCCATATAAGAATGTGATGCCTCTATTCGCTGTCCTCCAACTGCCTCTTTCTCACCGCTATGTCACTTGGTCACCTGGTGGCGCTATCCCTCTGTCTCCACCACTTATGTTTATCTATGACTAGTTCAGATATTTGTGTAACCTCCCTCAACACCAAAGGCCTGAATGACCCCAGGAAAAGGAGTCAAATTTTAGCGCTCCTGAAAAAGGAGAGAGCTCATGTCATTCTTTTACAGGAAACCCACTTTAAACCCCAAAAGCTACCCACTCTCTCACACTACCATTACACAACATGGTTCCATAGCACTCATCCTTCCTCCTCCTCCAAAGGGGTTAGCATAGCTTTTAAGAAGAATGTACCCTACATCCACTCAGTGTCTAAATCTGACCCAGAAGGCAGATTCCTTTTCATTAAGGGAACTCTTGCTGGCTCGCCCATCTCCTTTGCTAATTTATATGCTCCTAATCAGGGACAGCCTCAATGTTAATTAAAACATTAAAGTTATTTAAAGAATTTGCAGAGGGACTTTTGGTGGTGGGGGGAGATTTTAATGTTTCACTAGATCCCCTGCTAGATACGTCCTCCGCCAGGCCATCCATTGCGCATTCCTCCCTCAAAAGAATTAGAAGCTGCCTCCAACACCTGAACCTGATAGATGTCTGGCGACTTCATTTCCCTACTACTAAAGATTATTCCTTTTATTCCCATACCCATGGGACCCACCATAGGATCGATTATCTCTTTATTTCTAGTAGACACCTACCTATGGCGACTGTCCCTCGCATAGGCTCGATAACCCTATCCGACCACGCCCCCATCTCTCTTAACCTCAACATGGAAATCCTGCCCCCCAGGACGTGGACTTGGTCCTTGAATGAAACCCTTTTGGATGATCCCCGCAATGTAACCTCCCTGTCTGCCCATCTTGTCGACTTCTTTCAGAGAAACGAAACTCCTGATATCGCAACGCCAATTGTGTGGGAAACGCACAAAGCCTTCATCAGAGGGGAGCTCATTGCTCTTGGTGCTTATTTAAAAAAACAAAGAGAGAAGGAGCTCAACTCCATACTCTCGCAGATTTCTGCTCTTGAGAGAGTGGGTAAACGCTCACAAGCGCTTGAGATACAGGGGAAGTTGAGTGACTTACGGAAGAAGTTGAAGGATTTACTTAATATTAAGTCAGCTAAAATGTATCAGCGAAGCTCTTTCAAATTTTATGCGCACGGGGATAGAGGCTCCAAAGTCATGACCAAACTTCTTAAAAAACTTACAGAACAATCCTTTATCAAAGAGATCAAGACCCCCTCAGGTTCTCTATCTTCTGATATTGGAGATATAACAAGGGAGTTCTTGCAATACTATACATCCCTATACAACTTGCCCGAACCTTCGGACTCGCACACTCTCACTGAACAATTTCTCCAACATATAAATCTCCCCTCCCTCACGGACGTAGATAGAGACGCTCTCACTCAGCCCTTTACATTAGACAAACTGTCCAAAGTTCTCTCATCCATACCCAATGGTAAAAGTCCTGGACCTGATGGCTTCCCCATTAGCTACTACAAAAAGTTTAAACAGGTATTGTTACCCAAATTTCTTAATGTATGCAATAGTCTTTTGGAGGGCTCTACTCTACCTCCGCAGGCTTTGGAAGCACACATTACCCTGTTACACAAAGAGGGTAAAGATAGTGCAGAATGTGGAAGCTATCGGCCCATCTCCCTCCTTAACACGGATCTCAAATGGTGGACAAAACTTCTGGCCAACAGACTCAATCCCCTCCTCACCCGCTTGATCAACCCCGAACAAGTGGGGTTTGTGCCCGAGAGGGAAGGCAAGCATAACACCACCAGACTTTTTAACATAATTCATCATGCCACACAGAAGGGATCCCTTTAGTCTTACTAGGGACCGATGCAGAGAAGGCTTTTGATAGGGTCAGGTGGTCCTTTATGCTGGCCACTCTACATAAATTTGGTTTTCCTGACAAGTTTATATCTGCAGTTTTCTCTCTATACACTACACCCAAGGCTAATCTACGCTTGAACGGCACAATCTCACCTTCCTTTAGCATAAATAACTGAACAAGGCAGGGCTGCCCCCTCTCCCCAGCCTTATTTATCCTCACCTTAGAAACACTCATTCAGAAAATCATACAGACTACTGATATCTCAGGCATACAACTGGGGAACCACATCCACAAGACAGCTGCTTTTGCAGATGACCTCCTGCTGCTGGTTACTAACCCTAAGCAAGCATTCCCCTTAATACTGCAAGCTTTTAACTCCTTCGGCTATGTGTCAAACTTCAAAATTAATTACTCCAAGTCAGAAGTCCTTAATATTTCAGCGCCGCTGGCGGATATATGCGACGTACATCAACTGGCCCTGTTCCAATGGCCGCAACATAGCATCAAATATCTGGGCGTTAAGCTTACTAAAAAATCCTCCCAACTCTATGCTGCCAATTTCGTCCCCTTACTAAACAAGATTAAAACCCAGTTACATTCCCTGCGGCTCCCCTTCCTATCCTGGGTGGGCAGGAAAAACTACCTGAAGACTTACATTCTCCCTCAAATCCTATACGTGCTTCAAACCATGCCCATTTACCTACCTAATACTTTCTTTAACTCCATCAAATCACTATTCTCCAAATTTCTCTGGAACTCTAAAAAGCCGCGACTACCACATAGACACCTGATTCTCAAACCCAGCTCCGGGGGTATGGGCCTTCCGGACATTCTAACCTACTATAAAGCCATACACCTTGGTAGGTGGGTTTCCTTGAACAGGACCAGAGACATGTCTCCAACCCTAGCTGCGGAAAGAGCTCTGCTTCCTCCAGGTTTACAAGCTCGACTATGGTGCCCTTTTTTAAAAACGGGACTTACAAACTCCATAAGCCCTACAATTAAAGGCACCGTTTTAGTATCTCAGAAATTTTTCTGCGACTGCACTCCAATGAAAAAACTACCGCTTACACCCCTCCACCTTCTCCCGATACTCACTAATTGCACAGCTGACCCTGATACCTTCTGGTCTTCTTTACAATACAATACTGTAGTCGATACTTTTGGAGATGGGCAAGTCCCCACCTTGCAATCCCTTTTACCTGCAGATACACACCCGCCCATCCCTTTCTTACACTCCTTAGGTTTCAAAGAAACAAGCAACCTCTTCCTGAAGATGTTTCCGGATATCTGAGAACCCTCCTGGTTGGAGACCTATTTGCTGCTACATGCTCTTCCTAAGGGCCTAGTCTCTAAAATATACTCTGGCCTGGTTTTAGATGGCTCTCCTGCCAAACCTAGTTTTCTTCTGGCCTGGGAGAAGGAACTGGAAGTTACCTTCAGTAGGGAAGATACGTCTTTTATTCTAAAGCACGTATTTGGCTTCTCTAGATGCGTTAAAATTCAGGAGAACTCCTTTAAAACCACAACCAGGTGGTACAGAACTCCAGATTTTCTGTACAAAATCAGTCTGATTCCAACCAACCAGTGTTGGAGGTGTAATGCTGGCGTGGGTAGCATATCGCATATCTGGTGGGACTGCCCCTTGATCAAGCCCTTCTGGGATAAGGTGTCTGACACAATTCAGAAAGTTACGAAACAAACGATCCCCCTCGGGGCTCCTCTAGTTCTCCTATGGGCTCCATCTCAAAATTTCCGCCCGAAGCGTAATGATCTGATAACTCAAATGATTACAGTGGCTAAACTACTGATCCCACTCCACTGGAAATCGTCCGCACCCCCGACTTTCCGTGAGTGGTTAGATAAGATGGACTCTATTGGCAGGATGGAGGAGCTCTTGAGCTGGGAACTCAGAAAGCATGAGGACTATCTGAAGGTGTGGACTCCGTGGCTGACCTTTCGTGCCTCTCATCCCCTCCCAAACCAGCTTCCCCTTACCCCTTAGGATCTATGGGGGTGACTAGTGTAGTTCCTCTTAGGATTGTACAGGCCTCCTACACATGGGGAGACCCTAACACTACTCCTCTCAAACCTTGCATGACATCAGTTTTCTCTCTTTGTATCTCTATCTTAGCTCATTTTTTCTCACGTTCTGACATGGGTACCCAGTTTATTGTTCTACTTTATTGTTTACTGTTTCTCATCCTGCATGGTCATTATTGAACAGAACTTCGGCCTGTGTGCCGTAAGATTTATCTGCCCGTGATCTGTGTCCGGATGCTTTTTTTCTGTTTATCTTGTCGTATATTTTCAATAAAACAAAGATTTGATTTAAAAAAAAAGAAGCTGCAGCAGGGCCAGGAAACCAAATGAGAAGAATCACAAGCAAGGAGGAACAGGAAAAGCAGGTATAAATAGACAGAGGGCGGGAGCTAGCTTCGTCTGGCCAGGCTATGATAGGCTCTCCCACTCCTAAGCCTGCCATCCTGAGTGGTGGAAGATGGAGTCAGTCTCCCAGACATAGAAGCAGGTACAGACTGATTACCTATGGGCGTGGATACAGAAGCTGTGCCTGGCAGATCCTTAACAATGGTGACACAAAAAATAAATAATTTTATAGAAAAGTGATTTTATTGCGCAAACGCCACAAAACATAAAAATAACTATATACATATGGTATCGCCGTAATCGTATTGACCCGCAGAATAAAGTAAAATGTAATTTATAGCGCACAGTGATTACTGTAAAAAAAAAAAAAAGGACAAAAACATTGTCCAAATTATTTTTTTTTGTCACTTTGCTTGCCAAAAAATCTAATAAAAAGTGATCAAAAAAATCACATGTACCCTAAAATGGTACCGATAAAAACTACAGATTGTAACGTAACAAATAAGCCCTCGCACGGCTCCAGTGGAGAAAAAATAAAAAAAACTTCTGGCGCTCAGAATATAGCGACAGAAATTGTGCAGTGTGTCCAAAAGCGGATAAGATTGGGCGCCATTTATCAGTGCGACACTGGCCACACATCTATGAATTATTTATTTACCCCCTTATTATGCCCTGATGTACTCTGCCCAGCTTACATATACCCCCACATTATAAACTGAAATACCAGCAAAACCCCAAACAGAACTATTACCAAGCAAAATCTGCGCTCCAAAAGCCAAATGTCACTCCTTCCCTTCTGAGCTCTGCCGTGGGTCCAAACAGCAGTGTATTACCACATATGGGGTATTGCCGTAATCGGGAGAAATAGCTTTACAAGTTTTGGGGAGCTTTTTATTCTTTATTCCTTGTAAAAATTACATTATATTTTTTCAGAAAAAAAGTCGATTTTCATTTTCACAGACATATTCCAATAAATATAGCAAAAGACCTGTCGGGTCAAGATGCTAACTATGCCCCTAGATAAATTCCTTGAGGTGTCTAGTTTCCCAAACCACTTTTGGGGAGATTGCACTGTTTTGGCACCACAAGACCTCTTCAAACCTGACATGGTGCCTAAAATATATTCTAAAAAAAGGAGGCCCCAAAATCCTCTATGTGCGCCTTTGCTTCTGAGGCCAGTGCTTCTGTCCATTACCACACTAGAGCCACATGTGGGATATTTCTAAAAACTGCAGAAGCTGGGCAATAAATATTGAGTTGCATGTCTCTGGTAAAAAAAAAATGTATTACAAATGAATTTCGACAAAAAAAATGAAATTTGTAAATTTCACCTCTACTTTGCTTTAATTCCTGTGAAACGCCTTAAGGGTTAATAAACTTTCTGAATGCTGTTTTGAATACTTTGAGGGGTGCAGTTTTTAAAATGGGGTGATTTATGGGGTCTATCTAGTACATAAGGCCCTCAAAGGCACTTCAGAACTGAACTGGTCCTTGACAAAATAGCCTTTTGAAATTTTCTTGAAAATGTAAGAAATTGCTGCTAAAGTTCTAAGCCTTGTAACCTCCTAGAAAAATAAAATAATGTTCAAAAAACAATGCAAATATAAAGTAGACATGTGGAGGATGTTAATTAGCAACAATTTTGTGTGGTATTACTATCTGTTTTACAATGTAGATTACATTTAAAATTAGAAAAATTATAATTTTTGCACATTTTCTTTAAATTATGGCGTTTTTCACAAATAAGCTATGAATTTATTGACCAAATTTTTCCACTAACATAAGTACAATATGTCACGAGAAAACAATCTCTGAATCGCTTGGATAGGCAAATGCATTCAAGAGTGATTACCACATAAAATGACACGTCAGATTTGTTTTTAAATCATTTGAATTTTTATTGAGCTTTTTCAACACATTACATAGGAAAATGACATCCAAACGTCAGCACCCAAGGCTCTCAACATGAGAAGTCCTACATAGAGTGCCCAAAACAACATAACAGAAAAAAAAAACATTCTCTGACTCTGTTCAAATATATTCATGACTTATTTATAATATTTTGAGCTTTTCCATAAATCCCACGCCGCCACCCTAGTGTGAGGTGTATTAAAGTAATATAGGAAGGACGTTTCATGTCTACAATCTATATTAACTCTTTTAATTACCTCTGATAAGGATGGAGAGACGGAAGACTTCCACATTTTAGCTATTGCCATTCTTGCAGCTATAAGAATATGATGAGAGATCAGTCGAACTTGGTGAGGTATATCTTCCAACCCCATGTCTAAAACGGCCAATTCTGGGGACCCTAAGATAAGTATACCTGAAATCTCAGAGATCAGTTGAAACACTTCTTTCCATAGAAAACGAATAGTAGGACAGGGCCACCACATATGTAATGTGGAGCCTTTGTTCCCACATCCTCTCCAGCACTTATTAGAGCTACCTCCCCCCCCCCCCCCCAAATGGGAAAATCTGGAAGGCGTTAAGTACCACCTTAGATGTATTTTCTTAACTAGCTCCATATGATTTATGCATCTAGAGTGCTTGGAAATCCAATTAGCAGCTTTAATCCATTGCTCTGAAGAGAATGAAGTACCCAGCTCTCCTTCCCATTTTAGCATATAAGGGTCTTTTGAATCCCGCCCTCTATGTAGCAGTAAATCATAACTTAATGTGAGGCCTTTCGGAAAACCCTGCCACTCAAACATAAACTTATGAAATGTAGAGAGTTGGAGCGGTTGGGTAGGAAGTTTCAAGCCTTGCAAGAAATGCCGAATTTGGAGATATTGAAAGAACTTCTTATTAGATATGTGAAATGAATCGGCCAAATCTGCAAATGTTCTGAAAACCCCGTTGTCATAAAAGTCAGAAAGAACCTCCAACCCAGCTGGTTCCCATTCTAACATTGGAGTGGCAGGAATAAAGTCTTGAATAGAGATCACTGGCATATTTTGTAAGGAGACATGCACCCAGTTTTGTTTACACACAACCTGTGACCAAACCTGTATTTCATAGATTGTGTGGGGAGAGGAGGAACTGAACGCCACATATATGCTATTATCATCAGGGTTTTGAGAGAATGATGAGGGACAAGCACTTCTTCAATTTGAGCCCATAAGTGTTTAGGGGAAGCATGCCACATTTTTCACAGCTGCTCCATTATTGCTGCCACATGTAATGATGGGGGTAGGGAAACAGACAAGTGAGCCGTAATTTACCCACCACTCAGTCCCTGCCTACTTGCAACGACCCACCCTAGGCGACGGGGTACAACTGGGCGACGGATCCTACGCTCAATAAGTGCACGACAGACAAACAGACAAGGGTACAAAGAAGCTAAGGGAAATGGGGCAGTTGCCCACAGCAACACCGTGAGCAACAAGAGTGGTGAACGAGCCGAGTCAAACCAGGAGTGTACGAGGTACCAAACGCAGAGCAGGAGAGTAGTGAACAAGCTGAGTCAAACCAGGAGTGTACGAGGTATATACGCCCCCCGTAGATCAAACTTAGAGAACCATTGGGCCCCCTGAACCTGATTAAAGAGATCAGGAATCAAAGGAAGGGAATACTGGTTCCTTACAGTGACCTTATTCAAGTTACAGTAGTCAATGCATGGCCTAAGACCACCATGCTTCTTCCCTACGAAGACGAAGCCAGCACCTACCGGAGAAGTAGAGGGGGCGTATGTAACCCTTGGCCAGGCATTCCTGGATATACTCTCTCATGGCTTCACGTTCGGGACAAGAGAGATGAAATATCCTACCCTTAGGGAGCTTAGCCTGGTACCAAATCGATAGCGCAATCGTATTCTCTATGAGGAGGTAACACTTCGGAGGCCTCCTTAGAGAAAACATCAGCGAAGTCCTGAACAAACTCAGGTAGCGTGTTCACCTCCTCAGGGGGAGAAATAGAATTAACAGAAAAACATGACGTCAAGCATTCATTACCCCATTTGGTAAGATCCCCAGTATTCCAGTCAAATGTGGGATTATGCAACTGCAACCAGGGAAGGCCTAAAACCAAATCGGACGATAATCCCTGCATCAACAGTACAGAGCACTGCTCCAAATGCATGGAGCCAACAAGGAGTTCAAAAACAGGGGTATGCTGTGTAAAATAACCATTAGCAAGAGGAGTGGAGTCGATACCCACTACCGGGACAGGTTAACGCAAATCAATCAAAGGCATAGCTAGAGACATAGCAAATTCCACAGACATGATATTAGCAGACGACCCTGAATCCACGAAGGCACTGCCGGTAGCAGACCTACCACCAAAAGAGACCTGAAAGGGAAGCAAGATTTTATTACGTTTCATATTTACGGGAAATACCTGTGCGCCCAAGTGACCTCCCCGATGATCACTTAGGCGCGGAAGTTTTCCGGCAGCTTATTCTTACGCCTAGGACAGGTGTTCACTTGATGCTTGTCATCCCCACAATAGAAGCAGAGACCATTCTTCCTGCGGATCTCTCTACGTTGTTGGGGGGACACGGAGGCTCCAAGTTGCATAGAAACCTAGTCTTCCGTGGAAGAACGAAGCAATGGAACCTCGGGAGGTATCATGGGGGAGTCAGAGTAGAAAACACAAAAACGTTCACGTTGTCGTTCCCTGAGACGTTGGTCAAGTCGTACCGCTAAAGCCATAACCTGGTCTAGGGAGTCAGAAGAGGGATAGCTAACTAGCAGGTCTTTCAGGGCGTTCGACAGACCCAACCTAAACTGACACCTTAAGGCAGGGTCATTCCACCGAGAAGCTACGCACCACTTCCTAAAGTCAGAGTAATACTCCTCAACAGGTCTCTTACCATGACGTAAGTTCACCAGCTGACTCTCGGCAAAGGCAGTCCTGTCAGTCTCGTCATAAATGAGTCCGAGAGCGGAAAAGAAAAGATCAACGGAGGAAAGTTCAGGGGCGTCAGGAGTCAAGGAGAAGGCCCATTCTTGGGGCCCTTCCTGGAGCCGGGACATACAGTGAAGGAAATAAGTATTTGATCCCTTGCTGATTTTGTAAGTTTGCCCACTGTCAAACACATGAACAGTCTAGAATTTTTAGGCTAGGTTAATTTTACCAGTGAGAGATAGATTATATTTAAAAAAAAAAAGAAAATCACATAGTCAAAATTATATATATTTATTTGCATTGTGCACAGAGAAATAAGTATTTGATCCCTTTGGCAAACAAGACTTAATACTTGGTGGCAAAACCCTTGTTGGCAAGCACAGCAGTCAGACGTTTTTTTGTAGTTAATAAAGAGGTTTGCACACATGTTAGATGGAATTTTGGCCCACTCCTCTTTGCAGATCATCTGTAAATCATTAAGATTTCGAGGCTGTCGCTTGGCAACTCGGATCTTCAGCTCCCTCCATAAGTTTTCGATGGGATTAAGGTCTGGAGACTGGCTAGGCCACTCCATGACCTTAATGTGCTTCTTTTTGAGCCACTCCTTTGTTGCCTTGGCTGTATGTTTCGGGTCATTGTCGTGCTGGAAGACCCATCCACGAGCCATTTTTAATGTCCTGGTGGAGGGAAGGAGGTTGTCACTCAGGATTTGATGGTACATGGCTCCATCCATTCTCCCATTGATGCGGTGAAGTAGTCTTGTGCCCTTAGCAGAGAAACACCCCCAAAACATAATGTTTCCACCTCCATGCTTCACAGTGGGTATGGTGTTCTTTGGGTCATAGGCAGCATTTCTCTTCCTCCAAACACAGCGAGTTGAGTTAATGCCAAAGAGCTCAATTTTAGTCTCATCTGACCACAGCACCTTCTCCCAATCACTCTCAGAATCATCCAGATGTTCATTTGCAAACTTCAGATGGGCCTGTACATGTGCCTTCTTGAGCAGGGGGACCTTGCGGGCACTGCAGGATTTTAATCCATTACGGTGTAATGTGTTACCAATTGTTTTCTTGGTGACTGTGGTCCCAGCTGCCTTGAGATCATTAACAAGTTCCCCCCGTGTAGTTTTCGGCTGAGCTCTCACCTTCCTCAGGATAAAGGATACCCCACGAGGTGAGATTTTGCATGGAGCCCCAGATCGATGTCGATTGACAGTCCTTTTGTATGTCTTCCATTTTCTTACTATTGCACCAACAGTTGTCTCCTTCTCACCCAGCGTCTTACTTATGGTTTTGTAGCCCATTCCAGCCTTGTGCAGGTCTATGATCTTGTCCCTGACATCCTTAGAAAGCTCTTTGGTCTTGCCCATGTTGTAGACGTTAGAGTCAGACTGATTAATTGAGTCTGGGAACAGGAGTCTTTTATACAGGTGACCATGTAAGACAGCTGTCTTTAATGCAGGCACCAAGTTGATTTGGAGCGTGTAACTGGTCTGGAGGAGGCTGAACTCTTTATGGTTGGTAGGGGATCAAATATTTATTTCTCTGTGCACAATGCAAATAAATATATATAATTTTGACTTTCTTTATTTTTTTTATATAATCTATCTCTCACTGGTAACATTAACCTAGCCTAAAAATTCTAGACTGTTCCTGACTTTGACAGTGGGCAAACTTACAAAATCAGCAAGGGATCAAATACTTATTTCCTCCACTGTAATTATACCCACCCGCTGGCTCTCAGAACCTGAGGAGTGGGGCTTTAAGCGAAAATAGAGCCTACAACTCTCCCGAAAGGAGAGAAAAGTCTTCCGATCCCCTGAGAACGTTCTGATGAGAAGTATCATCCACTTCTCTTCAGAACGCCCAGCTTCTGCCAGATCACGCTGTGACGTCACTCACAGGTCCTGCATCGTGTCAGACGAGCGAGGACACATCGGCACCAGAGGCTTCAGTTGATTCTGCAGCAGCATCGGCGTTAGCAGGTAAGTCGATGTAGCTACTTACCTGCAAACGCTGATGCTGCTGCAGAATCAACTGTAGCCTCTGGTGCCGGTGTCCTCGCTCGTCTGACACGATGCAGAACCTGTGAGTGACGACACAGCGTGATCTCTCGAGAACACGGCTGTGTCTGCACTGCCAGAAGCTGGGCGTTCTGAAGAGAAGTGGATGATACTTCTCATCAGAACGCCCAGCTAGTAAAAGTATTAAAAACGCCCCGATGTACGCACATAATACACGCCCACTTGGACTTTTACTTTTAAACACACCCACTTGGACTTTTGCAAGCCTCATTTGCATAACTACAAAAATGGTCATAACTTGGCCAAAAATGCTCGTTTTTTTAAAATAAAAACGTTACTGTAATCTACATTGCAGCGCCTATCTGCTGCAATAGCAGATAGGGGCTGCAAAATCTGGTGACAGAGCCTCTTTAAGCAAAACATTTTGGAATTGTGTAGTGAATGAGACAGGTATAAGAAATGGGATGGTTCTACATAGGTATAATATCTTAGGCAGTAAGAACATCTTAACCAAATGTATCCTGGCTATCCACGATAATTGGAACTTATTTAACCTTTCACATTCTTCCTTTATGGTCAACAAACGAGCAGAATAATTTTCAGAGATTATTTGAGAAGAACATGGAAATAACTTTATACCTAAATATGGAATGCCTGCTTCTGCCCATGCAAACTGAAATGTTGATAGATCTGCCCTTAAGGGATCCAAAATGTTAATTGGTAACATTACCGACTTGGATATGTTTAGTTTATAATATGAAACTCTGGAATATTGGGAGATAACCTTTAGTAATGCTGTCAGAGACGTCAAGGGGGAAGTACAAGTCATAACCACGTCATCTGCGTATAGTCCAATTTTGTGCTCCATGGCACCTACTTTAATCCCTGAGATCTCCTGGGTATTACGGATCAATTCTGCGAAAGGTTCCATGCATAGAGTAAAGATCAACGGAGACAATGGACATCCCTGACGAGTACCGTTAGTTATCTGAAATATACTCGACGTAAACCAGGAGTTCAAAACCGTGGCTGAAGGGGAGGTATACAGAGAGAGAATTGCTGTTTTTATAAAAGATCCAAATCCAAAGTTTTCGAGGACTGCTTCCATGAAACCCCAATGTACCCTATCGAATGCTTTTTCAGCATCTAGGGAAAGAAAAATCGTCGCATCCTTAGATCGAGAAGCTACTTGTATCAAATCTAAAAACCGACGAGTTCCATCTCTAGCTTATCTTCCTTTAACGAACCCTACTTGATCTAAAGCTATCAACGAAGGTAGACAGTCATTTAGTCTGGAAGCTAGCAATTTAGAAAATAACTTAATATCGCTGTTTAATAAAGATATGGGTCGAAAGTTGGCTGGGAAATCTGGAGTTTTTCCCGGCTTGGGAAGCGTAACAATAATGGCCTGCAACATTTCTGAGGGAGGACCTTGAGGAGACACTATTCCATTGAAAGTATCTACCATGTATGGGATTAAAGTTTCCATAAACGTCTTAAAATATTCATTAGGGAGGCCATCTGGTCCGGGGGATTTATTTTGTTTGGAACCTAAAATTATCTTCCTTAATTCTTCCCCTCGTATGGGAGCATTCAATTGGGATAATTGTACTTCAGACAATTGGGGCAGCTGTACTTTGCTTAGGAAAGCTTGTATAGATTCCTGAGATATAGGAGGGAGGGAAGCATCCTCCCTAAGATTGTACAGTGCTCTATAATATTCAGCAAACTCATCCGTTATTTGTTGGGGATCATAAATTCTCTGCCCTCTGACTGAGTTTAAATAATGTATCTTGGTTTTTGCTATGGGTTGTTTAACTCTGCGGGCTAGAATTTTGCTAGGACGGTCCCCTTGAACATAGAAATTCCACTTAAGTTTCTTTAGGTTTTTCTTGTATGCATAAAGATATAAGGAACGTAGTTTAACCCTGAGGTCTCTAATTTCTTGTTTCAAGACAACTGAAGGAGACGCCTTCATGCTATTTTCCCGCTTATGAATATCAGAAAGAAGAGCGTCTATTTGTTTGGTCCTTTCCCGCTTTGCTCTTGCTGCTGCTTGTAAGAATAGGCCTCTGACAAACGCTTTATGAGTACACCACAAGAGCTCAGGAGAAGAAGCCGTAGGGGAATTAATTAAGAAAAATTCTGATAAGGCACTTCCTATTGAAGTCTGCAAAGATTTATCGTTCAATAAGTAGGTATTAAGTCTCCACGGAAAACGTGGGGATCTGTTATATTTGTCCGCAAGAATAATATCTATTGGCGCGTGATCCGACCACGAAATCACCCCATATTGGACTGTACAACATTTAGTAAGATCTCCCTATCCACCAGAAAGAAATCTATCCTGGAGTAAGTATTATGCGGGGAAGAGAAGAATGTAAAATCTTTTTTTGAGGCGTGTTGATATCTCCAAATATCATGTAAACTTTCCTCAGAAATCAGGTTACTAAGATCACCCCCAGTCTTCGCGGACCCAAAGTACGATCCATATTTGAGTCAGGAACCTCATTAAAATCACCCACTAATATCAAACTCCCTTTTTGCAGTTGTTTAGCTTTAGTAATTACTTTTTTAATAAACTGAATCTGTCTTCTATTTAGTGCATATAAGGAAACAATCGTGTAAGTCACATTATCTAAGACACATACCAATATTATATATCGTCCCAAAGGATCTATATAGGTTTCTAAATGTTGATATGTAACCGAATCTTTAATTGCAATGATAACCCCTGCTTTTTTTACATTTGTGGAAGAATGATATGAGGGAATTGTCTGTGTTTGATTAAATGAGTATCTTTGGTTGCAAGGTGGGTTTCCTGTACACATAATATATCACATTTAGATTTAGCCGCCTCCCTCCATAAGACAGATCTCTTAAAAGGGGAATTCAGCCCATGGGCATTTATAGACATACATTTAACCCCCATTTCCAAAAGAAGGCATTACAAGGCATAGAAACAGAATAGATGCAAATTTCACATAACCCATGGTCAATTGAGTAGAAAGAGCCACATTAAGAAATATTAGCGGAGTGTCAGGAGAAGAAAACAAAAAAAAAATCAAAAAGACAATAACTTCAAACAAGAACAATTTCCCTCTTTCAGGGAAATAGAAAAGGAGGCAACAGTCCAGCCATTCCATTGGCGTTGGAAACAAAGAGCCTGACATCTCAAGTTCCAAATAGAAGCTCTAAAAACATTTTCAAACCTGAGTGTATTGTCCAGCTAAATCAGTCCCCGATTTTCTGTGTGGACTTTCTTGGTTTTTCGGACCAGAGTGGTGTAATAATTTCCGGACGTCTCTCCTGTTGGCGAGGAGGGCTCGGCGGAGTTGGAAGCAATCCCCATGAACGTAATAGAACTGTAGCAGCATCTGGGGTCAAGCAGATATGTTGAGCTCCTTTTTTGGTTATTATGAGCTTTACAGGAAAGCCCCATTTGTAGAGGATGCCGTTTTCCCTTAATATCTTAGTTGACTGAACGTATTCTTTGCGTCGTAGCATAGTTGCAGCAGAAAGATCTGGGTAAATTGCTATGTCTTTAAATCTGTCAGGTAGGTCCGGGGAAGACTTGAGAGACTTCAGGAATTCATCTTTAACATGGAAGAAGTGTATCCGAGCAATAGTGTCTCTAGGTAAATGAGGTGCAATAAATCGTGGTTTAGGAATCCTATGAATTCTGTCAATCGTTAGATCCAGAGTAGACTTTTGAGGTAGAATGAGCACCAATAAATCCATAAGATATTGAGACAACAGGTCAGGCGTGATAGATTCCGGAATACCCCTAATCTGTACGTTATTCCTCCTTGACCTATCCTCCAAATCCAGAACCTTATTGAAGAGACGTCCCACCTCATCTTCTAAGGTGGAATTGGCATCAATAAGCGAATTGTGAGATTTTGCAAAGACTTCCATTTTATGCTCAATATGCTCTGTGCATGATGCAATAGATAGAATATCTGCTTTTAAGTCTCCCATGACTTGTCTCATATCTGATTGTAGAGAGTCTCGTAGCGAAGACACATGTCAGATTTTAAAAAATGGGGCTGGTCATTGAGGCATCGAGGACCCTTGGTCCTGAAAGGGTTAACCCGTTAGTGACCGCCTCATAGTGTTTTTACGTCGGTCACTAATGGGCTTTATTCCAATGCAATAGACTTTCTATGTCACTGCATCAGAATAAAGTAGCGCCGCCGGGGGGAGGGTTAGCTCCCTGCTCTCAGCTATCGGAGGTAACTGAGGGCTTGGAGCAGTGACTGGGGACCGCTGTTTTACTTGTTAGGCCCCTGTTGCCACCAATCGTTCTGCCACTGGACCCCCCAGTCCTATGGTGGTGGACGCAGCTGTCACCGGTGAAGGGTCAGGAGCAGGGCCTAGTAATGCAGTCCCTCCTGCAATGCGGGATCCAGCAGTTTATTTTTCCCCCCAAATGCCACCATTTGCAGCGACTCCAGTCATCAACACTGAAGTCGCAAATTTTACCCACTATAATTTTTTAAATTTGTTTATAGGCGATCAGGTCCTGGAACTAATTGTCCAGCAGACAAATTTATACACCCGGCAATTTGTCACCCAAAATCCCAGGTCTTACTATGCCAGAGGATGGATCCCCACAACCATCTGTGAGATTAAAAAATTTGAGGGAATTACCCTAAACATGGGGATTGTAAAAAAAACCTTCTATCCGCTCCTCCTACCAGCGCTATCCACAGCACCCCTGTATTTGCTGCTGTCATGGCCCGAATGCGCTATGAGACTCTAATGCGTTTCATGCACTTCTCAGACAACTTCCAAATCCCCCCAAGAAGTGACCCAGGCCATGATCGCCTCAACAAGTTAAGACCCTTCATCTCCCTCCTATCTGAGTCATTCCTAAATTTGTACACCCCAGGCCACAAAATAGTGGTAGAATAGTCCCTTATGTCCTTCAAGGGCCGTCTATCGTTTCGCCAATACATCCCCTCCAAAAGAGCCCGATACGATGAGAAACGTTATAAGGTGTGCGAGAACAGAACGGGCTACACCTGTGCCTGTTTTATATATGAGGGCAGGGACCGCCACCTTAATCCCCCAGGATGCCCAGAGGATGTTGGCATTAGTGGGAAAATTGTCTGGGAACTCATGGTTCCATCCCTACAAAAAGGGTACCATGTGTACACCGACAATTATTACACCAGTGTTCCCCTGTATAAGTTCATCCATGCTGCTAATACAGGGGCCTGTGGGACAGTACGCAAAAATAGAATTGGCTTCCTTCAACAACTGGTGTCCAGGCGAATAGAAAGGGATGCGACACTCTCATTTGCAAGCAACCAGTTGCTCGCTGTCAAATGGAGTGATAAAAAGGAGGTTTACATGCTCTCCACCGTGCATGAGGACACCACAGTGGCAGTGAGAGAGAGGGGAGCTACCTCTGATAAGCGGAAACCGGTCTATGTGGTGGACTATAATAAGTTCATGGGGGGAGTCGATCTATCTGAGCAGGTCCTACAACCGTACCTGGTCAAGCGCAAAACTAGGGCCTGGTATAAAAAGGTAGCGATCTACCTCATCCAGATGGCTACTTATAACAGCTATGTGCTGTACAAGAGTGGTGTAATAATTTACCCAGGGAACGCTCAGTTTCCTCCAATATCAGGAAAACATTATAGAGCGCCTCCTGTTTAACTCCCCCGCACCTGGAGAATCCTTTGAGTCAGAGGAAGTCAAAAGGCTCACTGAGCGCCACTTCCTTCACCCCCTCCCTGCCACTGAGAATAAGGAATACACCCAAAGGAGATGCCGGGTGTGTAGTAAACATGGAAGGAGGAGGGATACCCGGTTTTACTGCCCCATGTGCCGTTCAAATCCAGGCCTTTGACACCGTTCCTAATTATTGATTTTATATATAATTTAGGGAACACCAAAAAGGGTGGGGTGGGGGATTCATTTTAGGGAGTCAATATCATTTATTCATATTTTTTGTTTCGTTTTTGGGCTTTCCAAGGGAGGGATTCTCACGGGGAGGTAGTATTTATTTCAGACTGTAAAACTAATTTTCCCCTCTTTGATTTTTTTTATACATTTCTTGGACAATTAAATCCTGGACATGATCACTCACAAATCAATACTGTTTATTGTGCAGGAGCCCACATCTGTCTCAGAACATGGACCCCCACAAGTGTTCTTCAAATAAAAAATTAATGTGGGCATTGCATTTATTAGTAGATAAATTCAACACCTGCGGCCTATGCCGCCCCTGAATTAGTGGAAGTCGTGCATTTTAGCAATGGTTACAAGAATAAATTGGGGATGTATTTCCTTTTTCTTATGACTATGTCCTGCCACATACAGCTGTTACATTCTGTACCGTGATATGGGCATGATATATTTTTTTTGGAGGATCTCTAATAATCGAGCTGTTCCTTATCAATACACCATGGGCTTTGTAGTTCACACTGAGTTTTTTGACGAGTTTTTTGACACGGAAACCGCGCCAAAAAACTCATCAAAAACGGCTCGAAAATGCCGCCCATTGATTTCAATGGGAGGCGGAGGCGTCTTTTTCCCGCCAGCGGTAAAACCGCCTCACGGGAAAAAGAAGCGGCATGCCCTATCTTCAGGCGTTTACGCCTCTGACTTCTCATTGACTTCAATGGGAGGCAGAGAAAGCGTATTTCGCTGTGTTTTATGCCCATAGCGCTCAATGGCCGCAGGCGAAAAACGCAGCGGAAATCGGCGTGCAGTGAGAGGAAAATCTGCCTCAAACTTCCAAATGGAATTTTGAGGCAGAAATTCCGCCTACAAAATACTCCGTGTGAACATAGCCTTACAGTTCTTCTGGAAATACTGACATCATTTTGGGGATTAGTGATCCTTTACTGTTCCTATGGATGGTTTTGGACAATGCCCCTTTATATATACTTTAAACAATTGGTTATTTTGTGCACAGAGCGGTTCCTACCTTACCAGGCAGTGGTCTGTTATGGTGTACCGCGTCACTTGGCAAGTTCGTCCCTCATATAGGTACTATAGGGAATGATGGAGCTAAAGACGTTGTACAACCAGTCACTGAAAAAAAGAAAAAGCTTGTCATGGCAGCCCTGCAGGTGTTCTTCTATCTAGTGAACAGACTCGAGTTTGCAACATTGTTGGATACATTTTCCTCCATTTGTTTGAAGATATTGCCCGTCACTCCAGTACGGTTTATTTTTTTCTCTCTGACTGATTTTATATTAGGACAGAATTCTGTCGACAATGACATCATAATGGAACAGATGCGGGACAACTGCTTCTTCAGCAAGACAGTCATAAGTACAGGCAAATACGTCTATAGCAACATGCATCCGTTATGAATACACGGCTTCACGTCTCTTCTGTATGCCGCACAAATGTATTAATGTGCCATATTTCTAACAAAATAACCTTCTACCACGTCTCCTCTATTTTATCTGGAAATGTAATAAGAATTTGAAGAAAACATTATATACCCATAGTGTCTGAAATAATACCCATTATTTCCTCCTTTAAAAAATTTTTGGTCCGCATGCCCACTACAACACTAGATGAATACCTTTAGGGGTTTTGTTTTTAAAATGGGGTCATTACTGCATGTGTTTTTTTGTTTTTTTTGTTCAGGCTGCTCAATGCCCCTAAATGCATGATATGGGGCCTAGAATTTATTCAATTGTGCCCTGAAAGCCAAAGGGTGCTCCCTCTCTTTTTGGCCCAGCCACGCGTCTAATAAGCAGATTGGGGCAACAATGGGAGTATTTTTGAAAACAGGAGAAACAGGGTGATAGATTTTGTGGTGTGTTTCTTCATTTTCATGTTCGCTTTACAAAGAAATCGGTCTTCAAACTGATATTTTCATTTTTTTCACCTGCTATGCATTAAATTTAGCAAAAAACTGTGGGGTCAAAATACTTACTATACCCCTAGATAAATACCTTAAGGGGTCTAGTTTTCTAAATGGGGTCGTTTATGGGGAGTTTCTATCGTTCTGGCAGCTCAAAGCCTTTCCAAATGTACAGTGGGGCCTAAAACATTTTCAAGCAAAATATGAGTCCTGAAAGCCTCCGGGTGCTCCCTTCCTTTTGGGCCCTGCCGTGTGTCCAGGCAACGCATTAGGGCCGCAATGTGGGTATTTTTGAAAACAGTAGAAACAGGGTGATAGATTTTGTGGTGTGTTTCTTCATTTTCATGTTCGCTTTACAAAGAAATCGATCTTCAAACTGATACTTTTATGAAAAAAGTGAAATTATTTTTTTTTTCACCTGCTATGCATTAAATTTAGCAAAAAACTGTGGGGTCAAAATACTTACTATACCCCTAAATAAATACCCTAAGGGGTCTAGTTTTCTAAATGGGGTAGTTTATGTGGAGTTTCTATCGTTCTGGCAGCTCAAAGCCTCTCCAAATGTACAGTGGGGCCTAAAACATTTTCAAGCAAAATATGAGTCCTGAAAGTTTCCAGGTGCTCCCTTCCTTTTGGGCCGTGCCGTGTGTCCAGGCAACGCATTAGTGCCAAAATGTGGGTATTTTTGAAAACAGGAGAAACAGGGTGATAGATTTTGTGGTGTGTTTCTTCATTTTCATGTTCACTTTACAAAGAAATCGGTCTTCAAACTGGTACTTTTATGAAAAAAGTGAAATTTAATATTTTTTTCACCTGCTATGTATTAAATTTAGCAAAAAACTGTGGGGTCAAAATACTTACTATAGCCCTAGATAAATACCTGAAGGGGTCTAGTTTTTTAAATGGGGTCATTTATGGGGGTTTCCATCATTCTGAGACCTATGAGCCTCTGAAAACCTGGCTTGGTGCAGGAAAACAAAATGTACTTCAAAATTTATAAAATTATTATTCAATTTGTAAGTCCTCTAAATTGCTGAAAATGTATTTTATTTTTTCAAGGGTGCTGCCAAAATAGAGTAAAGAGATGGAAATACATATTTCATTTAAAAAAAATTGTACAGTATGTGTGTACATATGTGACATATTGCAGTTAAAAATAGGGGAAAATGTTAATTTTTACAAAATTTCTTCAATTTTTCTATTTTTTAATTAATCTCCGCAAATTCTATCAGTCTACTTTTACCACTAAAATAAAGTACAACATGTGACGAAAAAACAATGTCAGAATTACTTGGATATTCAAAACTTTCAGAGAGTTATTGTCTGATAAAGTCAGACATACAAGATTTGACAAATCTGGCTTGGTCATTAAGGTCCAAACTAGCTTGGTCATTAAGGGGTTAAGTATTATATTCATTAAATCTGCAGAAAAAGGAATAAAGTCTATCTATTTTTACGTTAGAGTAGAGTAGGGCCATGCCAAAAAAGTCTACCTTGTCATGGTGGTAGGCTTCAAAATCTTTCGGCCAAATAAAAAGTTATTAGTTATGTGTGATAACACAAAGAGCGTGATATAGTGCTGGACGGAGTATCGTTAACGGGCGGTGCCACGGTAGGGGGCCCAGACAATTTAGCTGTATGGGGCCCTGAAATTCCTGATGGCGGCCCTATCCCTGTCCCGTGAGTCCATGCCTCTTTTAATACACGACAATATCTTGCTGGCCCTTGAAGCAGCTGATTGAAATTGCATGCTGTTATTTAGTTTATGATTTACAAGTACACCCAGATCCTTCTCAACAAGTGACTCTCCCAGTGTAGCTCCCCCTAGGACATATAATGCATGCAGGTTGTTCGTACCCAGGTGCATAACTTTACATTTATCTACAGGGTGGGCCATTTATATGGAAACACCTAAATAAAATGGGAATGGTTGGTGATATTAACTTCCTGTTTGTGGCACATTAGTATATGGGAGGGGGGAAACTTTTCAAGCTGGGTGTTGACCATGGCGGCCATTTTGAAGTCAGACATTTTGTATCCAACTTTTTCAATGGGAAGAGGGTCATGTGACACATTAAACTTATCGAGAATTTCACAAGAAAAACAATGGTGTGCTTGGTTTTAACGTTACTTTATTCTTTCATGAGTTATTTACAAGGTTTCTGACCACTTATAAAATGTGTTCAAAGTGCTGTCCATTGTGTTGGATTGTCAATGCAACCCTCTTCTCCCACTCTTCACACACTGATAGCAACACCGCAGAAGAAATGCTAGCACAGGCTTCCAGTATCCGTAGTTTCAGTTGCTGCACATCTCGTATCTTCACAGCATAGACAATTGCCTTCAGATGACCCCAAAGATAAAAGTCTAAGAGGGTCAGATCGGGAGGCATTTCTTCTGCGGTGACATATTGAAAAGTTTCCCCCCTCCCATATACTAATGTGCCACAAACAGGAAGTTAATATCACCAACCATTCCCATTTTATTTAGGTGTATCCATATAAATGGCCCACCCTGTACATTAAACTTAATTTGCCAAGTGGACGCCCAAACACTCAGTTTATTTATATCCGCTTGCAATTCACGAACATCTTCCATAGTTTGAACTATATTACATAGCTTGGTGTCATCTGCAAAAATAGAAATAGTGCTATTAATCCCATCCTCTATATCATTAATAAATAAGTTGAATAATAGTGGTTCCAGCACTGAACCCTGTGGTATACCACTTATAACCGGGGACAATTCAGAGTAGGAATCATTTACCACAACTCTCTGGATACGGTCCTTGAGCCAATTCTCAATCCAATTACAAACTATACTTTCTAAACCTATAGTCCTTAATTTACCCATTAGACGTATATGAGGGACAGTGTCAAATGCCTTTGCAAAGTCCAAAAACACTATATCCACAGCGGCCCCTCTGTCTAGGCTTCTGCTCACCTCATCATAAAAACAAATCAGGTTGGTTTGACAGCTTCTGTCCTTAGTAAAACCGTGCTGGCTGTGTGCTCTGAAAGCTTGCATATAGAACTTTTATGGTTAGCCAATAAAGGTATCATACCTATTATATTTTTGTCTTTTTTGACACAAAAGTATTTAACATTTCATATTTATTGTCACATAATTCTGTATATAGTCCCTCAATAGCCCCTTAAACATTTTCCCCACAATGGATGTTAAGCTTACTGGTCTATAATTGCCCGGGGAAGACCTAGAGCCCTTTTTGAAAATACAGAGAATAAACAAGACCCCTGATAGTTGGCGGGCACATTAACAATTATACGAAGAAAGGCTGCCTGCAAGCAACCAAGCCCAATTTCCCAACTACCAATTAGTAGTATGAAAAAATAAAAAATAAAAAATGTAAACTTTATTGGGCTACGTATAGCCAGACAGACCACATAAATTTAAGGTTAAAAATTTCACTACCTAGAGACCGTACTGTGAAGTGAGTTACCTGTATGATCACAGGCATTAGTAGTACAAGACTTGGGAATAGTGTTCAGTTCCCTAGCCAGTTAAATTTCTAGACTAGCTAATAATAAACAGTAGGTACGGTCAGTGGTAGGTACTAAAATCCTAACAGCCCCCCCGACATGTTTCGCTACTGAGTAGCGTCCTCAGGGGTACACGGGGCTAATGGCGGCGCGGCAGGAAGGAGATCCTGATAAAGACATGTCAAATGACGTATCTGGAGGTGTGTAAAGGCACATAGCCAATAACATTGATGGAGACACGCCGGCAGATCAGCTGTGAGGAGCCAGCGAATGATCACTGGCATAAGGTGCACCAATAAGGGACAGGGAGCGGCGCATGCGTATAGGGATGAATAGGGGACTTAGTACGGGAATCCTCTCCCACAACATCGCTAACCAAGTATATTTGTCGGCGCATGCGCCGACAACAATTTCCACTCGGCATCAGCATTTATATTCGTCAGACCCGGGTTTATGCTGTTACGTTACAGTGCAGAGTCTTTCAGCACCGAACTGGGAGGTGTCGGCATATATATCATATTGAAATGTGCAGGCTTAAATGTATAAGTACAGTGTGAGATGTAGAACATTGCAACAATATTAAATATTAAATTATAAAGATAACATCAATACAAGACTGATGACAATAAATAAAGTGATGAGAAAGTTCATTAAAGAAGAGCTAATTCTCCCCTCTTGTAAAATAGCAAATATATGATTAAAGTTACCGACGCACACACTAGGGATAGGGTTAGGAATAGACCATATCAAATTAGGATCTGTGAGACAAAAAATTGATACGATGCTGGATGTGGACCATATGGTTTAGGGAAAGGAGAAAAACAGAATATGTCACAAAGGAAAGAAACCGCTCCCCATGCCTGGTTCATATATCTAAAAAGCCATAATGCCCATCATTACATCTCCAGACAAAATTTATAATACGTCTGACCGACAAAATTTAGTCTAAGATAGCACGCCGCTATCATTATGTGGTCACAGTCATGTATTGCATCAAAAGCAGGTGTTTAAACTATTGCATAAGTATGTATATAATCATTGACTATTTATAGAAAGATCACAACGTCTATATGAGTTGGTTGGTATGTGACCAGTGTAAAAATGTACATGATGATTACCACACATGTGGATGTCTCCGAAACAGATAGTCATAAGGATATACATAAGGGAACGACTGTCAACTATTACTGTGAATTCACAGAAAGGCACTAAAAGTAAATCCCTCGTTCAGACCTGAGGGGGACATGGTATTAAGTCGATGGATCCACCGCGCCTCTTCTTGTAGGAGTTTACGGTCAAGATTTCCCGCTCTAGGACCCAATTTAATTTGGGTGATACCCCAAAATTGGAGCAGCCTAGGGTTACCCCCATGAAATTCAAGAACATGTCTTGAGAGAGTAGTATCTTTCTTACAGTTGACAGTGCTCAGATGTCTAGACACACGTCTCCTAAGCTCCTGGGTAGTTTTGCCCACATAGAGCTTGGGGCAGGGGCATTTGGCAATATAGATGACACCATTGCTCCGACAATTCAAATATTGTTCAATAGCGTATATTCTCCCATCCGTAGGGTTAGTGAAGTTCTTCATAGTCGGCATCAAAGGGCAGAACGAACATCTGCCACATGGGTGGAATCCCTTAACTGGTGATCTAAGCCA
This sequence comes from Rhinoderma darwinii, assembly GCF_050947455.1. Lineage (NCBI taxonomy): Eukaryota > Metazoa > Chordata > Amphibia > Anura > Rhinodermatidae > Rhinoderma > Rhinoderma darwinii. The sequence goes on from NC_134695.1 coordinate 7,174,288, forward strand.
AGTGGATGGTATGTTAGATTGTCTTGAGAAATGACTGTGCACCAAAACGTCCCGTAAATTCCTTCCCCTACGGTAAGTGATGCTTGGATTAGTCGTGACGGCAACCTTTAGATCGGGATCAGCAATAAGAATAGCCCAATGTTTTTTCAAGATTTGAGTGACCTGGGGAGAACAAGCATCGTAAGTGCCTATACATCGAATGGCACCAGATGATCCTGTTTTTGTAGATTTATTTTCCCTGTTTGACAATAAGTCACTTCTCTCAGAGGCCCTTGCCCTGGCATAGGCCCGATGTAACCATTTTTTTGGGTAGCCATGTGCTCTAAACTTATTAAAAAGTCCATCGCATTCTGCCTGGAAGGACAGTTCACTAGAACAGTTGCGTTTGGCTCTCAAATACTGGCCTATGGGTATCCCTTTCTTGAGGGCAGGGGGATGGTGGCTTTCCCAATGTAAAAGGCTATTGGTGGCAGTTGCCTTACGATAAATATCCGTTTGGACACCGCCACCAGGATCCAGGGAGATCTTGAGATCAAGAAAGTTAATGGCATGGTCATGAATTTCATGCGTGAACTTCATGCCAATATCGTTAGCGTTGAGCATAGACATGAAGTCACCAAAGGTGTTGACATCCCCATCCCAAAGGATGAGAATGTCATCAATGTATCTTCCCCAGAAAGAAATATGTGAAGTGAAACGAAGGAGGTTGTCTGAGAAGACTATAGTGTCCTCCCACCACCCCAAAAAAAGATTGGCATAAGTGGGTGCACAAACTGTGCCCATAGCCGTGCCCTTGATTTGGTGATAATATTTTTTATCGAAAATAAAATAATTGTGAGTAAGCAGAAAACGTAAAAGTGACTCAACGAAATTATTATGTTGTTGAAATTGAATGCCTTTGGTGCTTAAAAAGTATTTTATAGCAGTGAGTCCTAAATCGTGTCGAATATTGGTATATAGTGACTCCACGTCTATGCTCGCCAGCATGGTAGTCGGAGTAACATTGATCTCATGGATCCTGGTGACAGTGTCCTTGGTATCTTTAAGGTAGGAAGATAAGGAAGAGACGAATGGTGTCAATATCTCATTGACATAGAGACTAATACCCTGTGTCAGGCTATCATTACCTGACACGATAGGTCTTCCAGGGAGAGGAGAGGTTGCTTTGTGAACCTTCGGTAGCGCATAGAAGGTCGCCATAGTGGGAGTAGGGTTATATAAACATTTGAATTCATCGGCGGTAATGAGGTCATCGTTTTTGGCATCCCTCAAGAGGGTATGTAGTTCAGACAGGTAATTTACAGTAGGGTTATTTCCTAAAATAGCATAGGTGGTATTATCATCCAGCAGCCTATGGACCATGCCGACATAGTCAGCCTGGTCCATGATCACTATGTTACCACCCTTATCTGAGGGTTTAAAGGAACAGTGTCATCACAAATTATTTTTTTATATGTTAAAGATGTTAGTGCTTTATTAAAAACGTTTATATTCATTTGTGTGTTTGTGTTTTACTTTTTCTTATTTTTACACTTTTTCTTCCCTATGGGGGCTGCCATTTTTTGTTCCATTTCTGTGTGTGTCGATTAACGACACATACAGACATGGAATACGGCAGCCACAGTCCCATAGGGACTGTGAACGTCTCCCGTCCCATTGACTTCCGTGTACGGCGTCTGTGTGGGAACTGCGCATGCGCCGCTCCCACACAGTCCAATTCGAAATTGGCGCCGTCCGGCGCCATTTTCCTGTGGACCGGAAGTCGCGGCCGGACAGTAATAATACTACTTCCGGTCGCGGCTTCCGGATTTGTGCACTTGGACCAGCGGCAGCAAACGGAGCGGACGGGCCGGAGGGAGCCGCGGCGGCAGGAGCAGGTAAGAGCTTTCAATGTATGTTCGTGTTTGTGTGTTTACTACTGTATGTAAACCTACTACGCTGTGTGTTAGCTCAAAAAATGGCGACACACAGCGTAGGAGGTTACACCGTTCAAACCCCTCGTTTATCCCGGCACTAGCCAGGATAAAGGAGGGGGGGAAGCTGAGAGCTCACTAGAGCGAGGGCTTTTAACCCAATGTTGCAATGCTGCAATTTTGGGAACTAGCTCCATCTAGTGACCAAAAATGGGTAGTATTATAAATTAGAAATAATTTATAATATTTCCTGACTCGCAAAAAAAATAAAAAAAATTTGAACAATGTTTAATCACCCACACACTAAATGTTTAATTTTTAAAAAAAAAACATGTTTTCCTGGCAACACATTCCCTTTAAGGACCAGTCTGTCATTCCTACATAAGTCATCCATTGCCAATCTCTCTTCATTAGTAAGGTTACCAAAGGTGCTATATCCATTGGTTTTTAATTTTTTTAGGTCATTACACACCATCCTGACGAAAGTGTCGATATGGCTGTATTGTGAGAAAGGAGGTGTGAGCTTGGACTTGGGACGTAGTGACGAAAGTGGTCCAACAGCATCTCTAACACCAAAGTCGCTCTCATAGAGCAGACTCTCCAGATCCCTCAAAGTATTAGATTCTGCACGATCCTGAGATGCTCTCTCAGATACATTAGACTTAAAATGTTTGTGTAGTGCCAATTTACGTGCAAAAAGATTGATGTCCTTTACCCAGACAAATTCATCAAAGGATGGAGTTGGAGTGTATGATAGACCTTTTTTAAGCAAGGTTATTTGATGAGGATTAAGTTGATAGGTGGATAGATTCATTATCTGCATCTCGTCATCCCTGGTTGCCTGTATATTAGGTGTTAAGATTTTAGTCCCCAGTTCAGACTGGGCTGGCCCAAAAAAGGAAATGTAGTGTTGGGACCTATTGGATGGTGAGTCACATTGTCCCCCCCATTCAGGCTGGGATTGGGGCGAAAGGATTGGGAGCTGATATGCGTATTGATGGGATTTGGCATAGATGCAGACATAGGCATAGATAAAATAGATGAGGAATTCGGTGTAGTGGGGGGACATGGTGTAATACGGTTAGGAAAATTGGTAGTCTGCTTGGATGTACTTGGAGTTCTTTTAGAAGAACCAGGTCTATTGTTCCTAATCTTTCGTTTAGTATCCAGTCTTAGACTATCAATATTATTTCTGGATTCCTCCGTACCTGAAGCGTCCGATTCAGAGAAATCTGTGAACACCGTAGTGCGTTTTGGATTAGAGTATGAGTTGGTTTTATAAGTATAGATCTGTCCTAGATCAAAGTCTCTCCTATCGCGGATATATTTACGGTGTTTCCGTTCTTTGATCTCTCCCTGTAATTTTTCTATGTTCCTCTGTAACTTTATTTCAGAGGTGCCAAACTCAGGACATGAGCTGAACACCTGTATGTCTATAATCTCCTTCTCCAATTGTGCACTAATACTACTAAAATTCTGCCTCTCGAATTCCAACAGATATTGAAGCATACGCATAGAGCTATCAGTGAGAAGTTCCTCCCAACCCTTGATAAAGGTGGTATTATCTCGATATGAATTTGGTGTAATATTGATCCTCAACCCTCTATATATGATTTTCTGTTGTATGTAGGTTTCCAGACTGGCTACCTCCCAACAAGATCGTACATATTTTTGGTATGTTTTTTGGAGATCCCTGAACGCTGTCTGAACGTCAAATTGATGTAAGGGAATATTGCCCACAGAGAAGACGTATGCCGCATCAGCGGACAGCGTCTCTATATTAGGCTTTTTGGATAAAAAGCCAGCCATACCACATCAATTAGAGTGGATAACTTAGTAAGTGAAATGTCCCAAGTAGGAACGGGGTCAGCAAAGGAGGGTAATTAACCCAGCAACTCAGAAACACAGAGAATAAACAAGACCCCTGATAGTTGGCGGGCACATTAACAATTATACGAAGAAAGGCTGCCGAAGAAAGGTATTAGTCTCTATGTCAATGAGATATTGACACCATTCGTCTCTTCCTTATCTTCCTACCTTAAAGATACCAAGGACACTGTCACCAGGATCCATGAGATCAATGTTACTCCGACTACCATGCTGGCGAGCATAGACGTGGAGTCACTATATACCAATATTCGACACGATTTAGGACTCACTGCTATAAAATACTTTTTAAGCACCAAAGGCATTCAATTTCAACAACATAATAATTTCGTTGAGTCACTTTTACGTTTTCTGCTTACTCACAATTATTTTATTTTCGATAAAAAATATTATCACCAAATCAAGGGCACGGCTATGGGCACAGTTTGTGCACCCACTTATGCCAATCTTTTTTTGGGGTGGTGGGAGGACACTATAGTCTTCTCAGACAACCTCCTTCGTTTCACTTCACATATTTCTTTCTGGGGAAGATACATTGATGACATTCTCATCCTTTGGGATGGGGATGTCAACACCTTTGGTGACTTCATGTCTATGCTCAACGCTAACGATATTGGCATGAAGTTCACGCATGAAATTCATGACCATGCCATTAACTTTCTTGATCTCAAGATCTCCCTGGATCCTGGTGGCGGTGTCCAAACGGATATTTATCGTAAGGCAACTGCCACCAATAGCCTTTTACATTGGGAAAGCCACCATCCCCTTGCCCTCAAGAAAGGGATACCCATAGGCCAGTATTTGAGAGCCAAACGCAACTGTTCTAGTGAACTGTCCTTCCAGGCAGAATGCGATGGACTTTTTAATAAGTTTAGAGCACGTGGCTACCCAAAAAAATGGTTACATCGGGCCTATGCCAGGGCAAGGGCCTCTGAGAGAAGTGACTTATTGTCAAACAGGGAAAATAAATCTACAAAAACAGGATCATCTGGTGCCATTCGATGTATAGGCACTTACGATGCTTGTTCTCCCCAGGTCACTCAAATCTTGAAAAAACATTGGGCTATTCTTATTGCTGATCCCGATCTAAAGGATGCCGTCACGACTAATCCAAGCATCACTTACCGTAGGGGAAGGAATTTACGGGACGTTTTGGTGCACAGTCATTTCTCAAGACAATCTAACATACCATCCACTTTGCTTAGATCACCAGTTAAGGGATTCCACCCATGTGGCAGATGTTCGTTCTGCCCTTTGATGCCGACTGTGAAGAACTTCACTAACCCTACGGATGGGAGAATATACGCTATTGAACAATATTTGAATTGTCGGAGCAATGGGGTCATCTATATTGCCAAATGCCCCTGCCCCAAGCTCTATGTGGGCAAAACTACCCAGGAGCTTAGGAGACGTGTGTCTAGACATCTGAGCACTGTCAACTGTAAGGAGGATACTACTCTCTCAAGACATGTTCTTGAATTTCATGGGGGTAACCCTAGGCTGCTCCAATTTTGGGGTATCACCCAAATTAAATTGGGTCCTAGAGCGGCAAATCTTGACCGTAAACTCCTACAAGAAGAGGCGCGGTGGATCCATCGACTTAATACCATGTCCCCCTCAGGTCTGAACGAGGGATTTACTTTTAGTGCCTTTCTGTGAATTCACAGTAATAGTTGACAGTCGTTCCCTTATGTATATCCTTATGACTATCTGTTTCGGAGACATCCACATGTGTGGTAATCATCATGTACATTTTTACACTGGTCACATACCAACCAACTCATATAGACGTTGTGATCTTTCTATAAATAGTCAATGATTATATACATACTTATGCAATAGTTTAAACACCTGCTTTTGATGCAATACATGACTGTGACCACATAATGATAGCGGCGTGCTATCTTAGACTAAATTTTGTCGGTCAGACGTATTATAAATTTTGTCTGGAGATGTAATGATGGGCATTATGGCTTTTTAGATATATGAACCAGGCATGGGGAGCGGTTTCTTTCCTTTGTGACATATTCTGTTTTTCTCCTTTCCCTAAACCATATGGTCCACATCCAGCATCGTATCAATTTTTTGTCTCACAGATCCTAATTTGATATGGTCTATTCCTAACCCTATCCCTAGTGTGTGCGTCGGTAACTTTAATCATATATTTGCTATTTTACAAGAGGGGAGAATTAGCTCTTCTTTAATGAACTTTCTCATCACTTTATTTATTGTCATCAGTCTTGTATTGATGTTATCTTTATAATTTAATATTTAATATTGTTGCAATGTTCTACATCTCATACTGTACTTATACATTTAAGCCTGCACATTTCAATATGATATATATGCCGACACCTCCCAGTTCGGTGCTGAAAGACTCTGCACTGTAACGTAACAGCATAAACCCGGGTCTGACGAATATAAATGCTGATGCCGAGTGGAAATTGTTGTCGGCGCATGCGCCGACAAATATACTTGGTTAGCGATGTTGTGGGAGAGGATTCCCGTACGAAGTCCCCTATTCATCCCTATACGCATGCACCGCTCCCTGTCCCTTATTGGTGCACCTTATGCCAGTGATCATTCGCTGGCTCCTCACAGCTGATCTGCCGGCGTGTCTCCATCAATGTTATTGGCTATGTGCCTTTACACACCTCCAGATACGTCATTTGACATGTCTTTATCAGGATCTCCTTTCTGCCGCGCCGCCATTAGCCCCGTGTACCCCTGAGGACGCTACTCAGTAGCAAAACATGTCGGGGGGGCTGTTAGGATTTTAGTACCTACCACTGACCGTACCTACTGTTTATTATTAGCTAGTCTAGAAATTTAACTGGCTAGGGAACTGAACACTATTCCCAAGTCTTGTACTACTAATGCCTGTGATCATACAGGTAACTCACTTCACAGTACGGTCTCTAGGTAGTGAAATTTTTAACCTTAAATTTATGTGGTCTGTCTGGCTATACGTAGCCCAATAAAGTTTACATTTTTTATTTTTTCATACTACTAATTGGTAGTTGGGAAATTGGGCTTGGTTGCTTGCAGGCAGCCTTTCTTCGTATAACTTTTTGAAAATAGGCACCACATTTGCCCTGCGCCAGTCCCTTGGCACTATACCAGTCACTAGAGAATCTCTAAATATTATGAAGAGGGGGACAGAAATAACTGAACTAAGCTCCTTAAGAACTCTAGGGTGTAACCCATCTGGTCCCGGGGCCTTGTGTACGTTTATTTTATTTAATTTAGCTTGCACCATATCTACATTCATCCAATTCAGTATATCAACTGATATATTAACAGTACTGGCACAAGCTACATCAGCTGCTCTTTCTTCTGTTGTATATACAGAGTTGAAGAACCCATTTAGTAACTGCCTTCTCTTGATCCCCTGTGACCAACTCCCCATTACGACTATCTAGGGGTCTTACATGTTCAGATCTTGGCTTTTTTGCATTTAAAAACTTTAAGAATTTTTGGGGATTTTTTTTTTACTATCCTTGGCCACCTGCATTTAATTTTGTATTTTTGCTGATTTTATTACCTTTTTACAGCTTTTATTAAGCTCTTTATATTTTGCAAAGGCTACAGCTGTACCCTCAGATTTGTATTTTTCAAATGCCCTTTTTTTTGTCATGTATTGCCCTTTTTACAGAAGGTGTAAGCCATGTGGGATTTAATTTTAGTCGTTTATACTTATTACCTATAGGAATACATTTTGCACTATAATTACCCAAAGTAGATTTGAAAATCTCCCATTTATCATTTGTACCATTATTTGACATTAGTTCTTCCCAGTCTATATCCTGAATTGCAGCCATGAGGGGAAATTGAAGTGTTTTTGCCCTCCCAGCCTGTGTTTGTTTTTTACAGTATATGTAAAATATAGTTATATTATGATCACTGCTACCGAGGTTTTCACGAACATTGACGTTCCCAACAAGCTCTGCATTATTTGAAATGACAATATCCAACAGAGCTTAACATCTAGTCAGGTTTTCCACAAACTGGCCATAAAATTTTCCTGCAACAGGTTGAGGAAATGTCTCCCCTTTGCAGTTGAAGCCGAACCATGACACCAATTAATATCCCGGTAATTAAAATCTCCCATTATCACTACAGTACCTGCCTGTGCAGCCCGCTCCATCTGTTTATATAGCTGACCTTCCATCTCCTCAGTTTTATTGAGGGGTCTATAGATTACACCAAAAGTTATTTGTTCAGTGTTTACCTCCCTTTGTATTCCACCCACAAGGATTCAACCTCCTCACAATCTTCACCCTCTAATGTCTCTTTCACACTCACCTTCATATCGCTTCTCACATACAGACATACACCACCAACTTTCCTATTCGCCGTCTTTCCGAAACAGTGTAAAACCTTGTAGATTTGCAGCCCAGTCATGAGAAGAGTCTAGCCATGTTTCAGCAACACCAACTATATCTATATTTTCTTCCAGTACGAAGGCCTCTAGCTCCCCCATTTTGCTTGCTAGACTTCTGGCATTTGTGAACATACACTTTAACTTTCCTTTAAATGTTTTACTTTCAGTATCAGAAATGTGATTTGACATTATGTGGGCATTTTTATTTTCACTGCTGTTTTGTAACGAAAGGATCTCTTTATCTTGTTGCCTAGTCCTCTCCCCACAGGCTGTTTCTTCCCCCACCAATATAGTCTGACCCCTCTCTAACCTAACTACCCCTTTATTTTCTACATTGGCCTCCCTCCTCAGCCCTAGTTTAAATACTCTGCCACCCCAGCTAGAAATCTCTCCCCCAGCACAGCGGACCCAGTGCCGCACCTGCCATGAGGCGAGGTGAGCCGACAGCCACAGGCGGCGCCACCTAGCCGAAAATGGGGGGCGGCATCAGTGGCATAACTACCGCGGTAGCAGCCGTAGCGGCTGCTACGGGGCCCGTGGCTTGAGGGGGCCCGTGACGCTAGCCGACACGCCCCCCCCCGTTATGGCTGCTACTGCTGTAGCGACGCTACTACGGGGCCCGCAGCGACATGGGCCCCCTCATGCCCGGGGGGCGTCGCTGGCACCGGAGGGGGCCCCGGTGCTAGCGACAGCAACCCCGTCTTGCAGTAATTGTACTTGCGTCTATATAACGCAGGTACAAGTACATGCATTAGTGCTGAATTGCCGGGCATGTTCCGTGCCCGACCATTCAACGCCTTAATGACGCTGATTGGCGGGGCAAAATGACTTTCCCCGCCAATCAGCGCCTTTCAACAACGCTAGCGTCGCGATGACGTCATCGCGCCGCTTCCGTGCTTGAAAGGCTCTGATTGATGGGGCAAGTCATTCTGCACCGCCAATCAGCAACTTTGAACGAAGCGTCGTTCAGCTTCAGCAGACCTGCTCAGAAGACAGCAGATCTGCATTGCCACCGGACGGGATCATGTGAGTATGTAAAGTTTTATTTTCTTTCTCTACTAAAACTGTGAGTGGCATTATCTACAGTGGGGGCCCTATCTACAGGGGGGGTTGTCTATATGTGGGGATGTGGGCCACTGTATACACGGGGGGGTCGGGTCTATATGTGGGCCACTATATACAGGGGGGGTCTATATGGGAATCTGGGCCACTATATACAGGGGGGTCTATATGGGGATGTGGTGCACTATTCACAGGGGGGTATATATGTGTGAATGTGGGCCACTATATACAGGGGGGTCTATTTGTGTGGTTGTGAGGCACTATCTACAGAGGGGTCTATATGTGTGGATGTGGGGCACTATATACAGGGGGTCTATACGTGGGGCTGTTGGGCACTAGCAACAGGGGCAGTCTGTATGTGGGGCACTATCTACAGGGGAGTCTATATATGGGGATGTGGGGCACTATAGACAGGGGGACTATATGTGGGGATGTGGGGCACTATATAGAGGGGGAGCTATATGTGGGACATTATATACAGGGGGAGCTATATGTGAGGTACTATCTACAGACACAGTGTATGGTACTATTATAATCAGGGACACAGTGTAAAGCGCTATTATATTTAGAGTTTTTGAGAATTTTAACTTCGTTTATAGGTGCAGAAATGTTTTAAAGGTGAGAAGCTGAAGGCATCTGAGCTGAAAACTGCAGGTCTGGACCGGAGGGAGAAGAAAAGAACTAGAATCTGAGACGTCACCGGTGAGTCACTTTATGTAAATGTTTATTCTGCCTCTAATCAGCACTGTAGTCACTGTATGATCTGCAGCGAGATGGTGGGTGGTATGATTTTTATTTTTTTTGTGAAACAGCATCTCCCAGCATATCCTTACCATTGTTCGGTCCATGCTGGGAGCTGTAGTTTTACGCCGTACAAACCTATACAGCAGGGGTTGCACTAAATTGAGCTGTATTTATTCTGGTGCTGCATATATGTAATGAGCTTTGTTCTGGTGCTGTATATATGTATGAGTTTGGTTCTAGTGCTGAATTTATGTACTGAGCTTGGTTCTGGTGTTTTATATATGTACTGAGGTTTTTTCTGGTGTTTTATATATGTACTGAGCTTGGTTCTGGTGTTTTATATATGTACTGAGGTTTGTTCTAGTGCTGTATATATATATGTACTGAGCTTGGTTCTGGTGCTGTATATATATATATATATATATGAGCTTGGTTGTGGTACTGTATATATGTCAGAGATTGGTTCTGGAGCTGTATTTATATAGGATATATCTATAATAACAAAATTGCAGGGCAGATGGAATTGTTCTCAATTCATTGTATATTTGATGGGAACCTGTCTGTCATGACCTAAAAATATTCCCCTGTATGTTTTTTCTCAGATGCAGCAAAATCTTTAAAATCCACTTTTAAAACGGCGCACACTATATGCTAATTACTCATTAAATGGTCATGGGGCGGTGCCGCTATCCTGACGAGTTACATAGTCCTGACTCCAAACCCAACTTTCCATGTTTGAGTGACATCCCCTGGCTGATACAACTTTCTCGGATGCGCAATTGCCTTGTGGCACTATATACAAAGGGGGGCTGTGTGGCACTATATAAAAGGGGAGCTGTGTGGCACTATATAAAAGGGGCCGTGTGGCACTACTCAGGGGGGGGCTGTGTGGCACTATTTACAAGGTGGAGGGCTGTGGCTCTATCTACAGAGGGCTGTGTGTGGTGCAAACTACAGGGGTCTGTATGTGGCACTATCTACTAAGGGGGGGCTGTGCAGCACTATATACAAGGGAAGGGGACTGTGTGGCACTATATACAGTGGGAGCTCTATATCGCTATATACCAGGGGGGCTTTATGGCGATATCTACAGGGGGGCTGTATGGCACTATCTACAAGGGGGAGGTGGGGGTCGCTATCTACAAGTGTGGTGTGACACTGTTTATAGGCGGAGCTGTATAGCACTGTCTACAGGGGGCTGTATGGCACATTTTACAGGGGCACTATCTATAAGGGGGGCTGGTTGTGGCACCTGGGGGGGCACCAGTCAAGAGTTTTGTCTGCCTTCTATGGGGCCCAGTCTTTCCTAGTTACGCCCTTGGGTGGCATTTTGAACCATGCAGGTGTATAATATACAAAACGTTAAAAGGCTTTTTAATCATTAGTATTGGGCTCACCCTCCGGCGGATCCCCTCACTTCCTCCCTGCTGTTTTGATCTCTCGGTGACTTCCGAGAACAAGTGCGCATGCGTCAAGCCTGATATCTCGCACGTGACTGTTCCTACCCTTGGCACGCATTGGTAAGTGGAACGCATCTCGCGCATGCTCAAATGGACAGATCTCGTTCATAGTAGATTAACGTTATATGTCCCACTCAGGAACAACACAGTATAAATCGATTATTATTTATTGTTTGAAAAACAAAAATATATGTGAAGCTTCTACCCTCTGGGTTAATTTAAAGGGGTTGTCCCAAGTTGACTCAAATTTTTTTTTTTATACATTCTAAGCAGGAAATGAATTTTAAAACATTTGGTGTTAAAAAAAAATTAAAATTCATTTCCTAAGTGCCTTTTTTTTACACTTGATAACTCAGCAAGTGCTGGTTATCTTTTCTAAAAAGGGGCGTGAGCGGTTCGATGTCAATCAAGCCGCTCCGCTCTGCAGTGTGCGCGCTCCCAATGTTGCTAGATACTGTAGTTCTAGCAACATCGGGAGAATGTTCGTCTCAAGCGGGCATGGTAAGCCCGATTGAGACGAACTTACCGTGAATGTACTGTACACTACACTACACTACATTACATTCACCCCGTTTCGGCAAGCCACTTTTCCCTCCCCCACCCTGTCACTACATTTTTGTACCCGCCGCATCGGTGCTGCATCAGCACCCGGCGAACAACTAAAAATATATAAAATAAAATAATAATCACCTAAGGCGTTCTAACGGCGCTCTGAATGGTCCCGTCACTTGCCATCTTCCTTCTTCTTGGCGCCGCTCGCATTCATAGTAACAATGCGTTGTGGCGCAGATGACGTAATCATATCAGGCCCACGTGATTACGTCATCTGCGCCCACCGCTCTGTTATTGTGAATGGGAGAAGAAAAGTGACGGGAACGTTCAGCTCTTCGTGGGAACGTCTTAGGTGAGTTTATTTTTGTATGTATGTTGTCATGTATGTATGTATGTTTTCTTGTATGTATGTTGTCATGTTTGTATGTGTATATGTGCATGTATGTTTTCATGTATGTTTGCATGTATGTATGTATGTTTGCTTGTATGTATGTATGTATGTTTGCTTGTATGTATGTTTGCTTGTATGTATGTATGTATGTTTGCTTTTATGTATGTTTGCTTGTATGTATGTTTTCATGTATGTATGTTGTCATGTTTGTATGTTGTCATGTTTGTATGTGTATATGTGCATGTATGTTTGCATGTATGTATGTTTTCATGTATGTATGTATGTTTTCATGTATGTATGTTTGCATGTATGTATGTTTTCTTGTATGTATGTTGTCATGTTTGTATGTGTGTATGCTTTCATGTATGTATGTATGTTGTCATGTTTGTATGTGTATATGTGCATGTATGTTTGCATGTATGTATGTTTTCATGTATGTATGTTTTCTTGTATGTATGTTGTCATGTTTGTATGTGTGTATGTTTTCATGTATGTGTATATGTGCATGTATGTTTGCATGTATGTATGTTTGCATGTATGTATGTTTGCATTTATGTATGTTTGCATGTATGTATGTTTGCATGTATGTATGTTTGCTTGTATGTTTGCTTGTATGTTTGCTTGTATGTATGTTTGCTTGTATGTTTACTTGTATGTATGTATGTATGTATGTTTGCATGTTTGTATGTGTATATGTGCATGTATGTGTATATGTGCATGTATATGTGTATATGTGCATGTATGTTTGCTTGTATGTATGTTTGCTTGTATGTATGTTTGCTTGTATGTATGTATGTTTGCATGCATGTATGTTTTCTTGTATGTATGTTGTCATGTTTGTATGTGTATATGTGCATGTATGTTTGCATGTATGTATGTTTGCATGTATGTATGTTTGCTTGTTTGTATGTTTGCTTGCATGTATGTATGTATGTTTGCTTGTATGTATGTTTTCATGTATGTATGTTGTCATGTTGGTATGTGTATATGTGCATGTATGTTTGCATGTATGTATGTTTTCATGTATGTATGTATGTATGTTTGCATGTATGTATGTTTTCTTGTATGTATGTTTTCTTGTATGTATGTTGTCATGTTTGAATGTGTGTATGTTTTCATGTATGTGTTTTCATGTATGTATGTTGTCATGTTTGTATGTGTATATGTGCATGTATGTTTGCATGTATGTATGTTTTCATGTATGTATGTTTGCATGTATGTATGTATGTTGTCATGTTTGTATGTGTGTATGTTTTCATGTATGTGTTTTCATGTAGGTATGTTTGCATGTATGTATGTATGTTTTCATGTATGTATGTTTTTATGTATGTATGTTTTCTTGTATGTATGTTGTCATGTTTGTATGTGTGTATGTTTTCATGTATGTATGTTGTCATGTTTGTATGTGTATATGTGCATGTATGTTTGCATGTATGTATGTTTTCATGTATGTATGTTTTCTTGTATGTATGTTGTCATGTTTGTATGTGTGTATGTTTTCATGTATGTGTTTTCATGTAGGTATGTTTGTATGTATGTATGTATGTATGTATGTTGTCATGTTTGTATGTGTATATGTGCATGTATGTGTATATGTGCATGTATGTTTGCATGTATGTATGTTTGCATGTATGTTTGCATGTATGTTTGCATTTATGTATGTTTGCATGTTTGTATGTGCATATGTGCATGTATGTGTATATGTGCATGTATATGTGTATATGTGCATGTATGTTTGCTTGTATGTATGTTTGCTTGTATGTATGTTTGCTTGTATGTATGTATGTTTGCATGTATGTATGTTTTCTTGTATGTATGTTGTCATGTTTGTATGTGTATATGTGCATGTATGTTTGCATGTATGTATGTTTGCATGTATGTATGTTTGCTTGTATGTATGTATGTTTGCATGTATGTATGTTTTCTTGTATGTATGTTGTCATGTTTGTATGTGTGTATGTTTTCATGTATGTGTTTTCATGTAGGTATGTTTGTATGTATGTATGTATGTATGTTGTCATGTTTGTATGTGTATATGTGCATGTATGTGTATATGTGCATGTATGTTTGCATGTATGTATGTTTGCATGTATGTATGTTTGCATGTATGTTTGCATTTATGTATGTTTGCATGTATGTATGTTTGCATGTATGTATGTTTGCTTGTATGTTTGCTTGTATGTATGTATGTTTACTTGTATGTATGTATGTATGTATGTATGTTTGCATTTTTGTATGTGTATATGTGCATGTATGTGTATATGTGCATGTATATGTGTATATGTGCATGTATGTTTGCTTGTATGTATGTTTGCTTGTATGTATGTTTGCTTGTATGTATGTATGTTTGCATGTATGTATGTTTTCTTGTATGTATGTTGTCATGTTTGTATGTGTATATGTGCATGTATGTTTGCATGTATGTATGTTTGCTTGTATGTATGTATGTTTGCATGTATGTATGTTTTCTTGTATGTATGTTGTCATGTTTGTATGTGTGTATGTTTTCATGTATGTGTTTTCATGTAGGTATGTTTGTATGTATGTATGTATGTTGTCATGTTTGTACGTGTATATGTGCATGTATGTGTATATATGCATGTATGTTTGTATGTATGTATGTTTGCATGTATGTATGTTTGCATGTATGTTTGCATTTATGTATGTTTGCATGTATGTATGTTTGCATGTATGTATGTTTGCTTGTATGTATGTTTGCTTGTATGTATGTTTGCTTGTATGTATGTATGTATGTTTACTTGTATGTATGTATGTATGTATGTTTGCATGTTTGTATGTGTATATGTGCATGTATGTGTATATGTGCATGTATATGTGTATATGTGCATGTATGTTTGCTTGTATGTATGTTTGCTTGTATGTATGTTTGCTTGCATGTATGTATGTTTTCTTGTATGTATGTTGTCATGTTTGTATGTGTATATGTGCATGTATGTTTGCATGTATGTATGTTTGCATGTATGTATGTTTGCTTGTATGTATGTTTGCTTGCATGTATGTATGTATGTTTGCTTGTATGTATGTTTTCATGTATGTATGTTGTCATGTTGGTATGTGTATATGTGCATGTATGTTTGCATGTATGTATGTTTTCATGTATGTATGTATGTTTGCATGTATGTATGTTTTCTTGTATGTATGTTTTCTTGTATGTATGTTGTCATGTTTGAATGTGTGTGTTTTCATGTATGTGTTTTCATGTATGTATGTTGTCATGTTTGTATGTGTATATGTGCATGTATGTTTGCATGTATGTATGTTTGCATGTATGTATGTATGTTGTCATGTTTGTATGTGTGTATGTTTTCATGTATGTGTTTTCATGTAGGTATGTTTGCATGTATGTATGTATGTTTTCATGTATGTATGTTTTCATGTATGTATGTTTTCATGTATGTATGTTTTCTTGTATGTATGTTGTCATGTTTGTATGTGTGTATGTTTTCATGTATGTGTTTTCATGTAGGTATGTTTGTATGTATGTATGTATGTATGTATGTTGTCATGTTTGTATGTGTATATGTGCATGTATGTGTATATGTGCATGTATGTTTGCTTGTATGTATGTTTGCATGTATGTATGTTTGCATGTATGTTTGCATTTATGTATGTTTGCATGTATGTATGTTTGCATGTATGTATGTTTGCTTGTATGTTTGCTTGTATGTATGTTTGCTTGTATGTATGTTTGCTTGTATGTATGTATGTTTACTTGTATGTATGTATGTATGTATGTTTGCATGTTTGTATGTGTATATGTGCATGTATATGTGTATATGTGCATGTATGTTTGCTTGTATGTATGTTTGCTTGTATGTATGTTTGCTTGTATGTATGTATGTTTGCATGTATGTATGTTTTCTTGTATGTATGTTGTCATGTTTGTATGTGTATATGTGCATGTATGTTTGCATGTATGTATGTTTGCATGTATGTATGTTTGCTTGTATGTATGTTTGCTTGCATGTATGTATGTATGTTTTCTTGTATGTATGTTTTCATGTATGTATGTTGTCATGTTGGTATGTGTATATGTGCATGTATGTTTGCATGTATGTATGTTTTCATGTATGTATGTATGTTTGCATGTATGTATGTTTTCTTGTATGTATGTTGTCATGTTTGTATGTGTGTATGATTTCATGTATGTGTTTTCATGTAGGTATGTTTGCATGTATGTATGTATGTTTTCATGCATGTATGTTTTCATGCATGTATGTTTTCATGCATGTATGTTTTCATGCATGTATGTTTGCATGTATGTATGCATGTATGTTTGTATGTATGTTTGCTTGTATGTATGTATGTTTGCTTGTATGTATGTTGTCATGTTTGTAGATGTATGTTTGCATGTATGTATGTTTGTATGTATGTATGTTTTCATGTATGTATGTTTTCTTGTATGTATGTTGTCATGTTTGCATGTATGTATGTTTTCATGTATGTTTTCATGTATGTGTTTTCATGTAGGTATGTTTGCATGTATGTATGTTTGTATGTATGTTTTCATGTATGTATGTTTTCATGTATGTATGTTGTCATGTTTGTATGTGTATATGTGCATGTATGTTTGCATGTATGTATGTATGTATGTTTGTTTGTATATATGTCTGTATGGCCATGTATGATACTGTCTGCTGGCGCCCTGTATCTAAGCCAACTTTGCCGCAGGCTTCTATACATGGTATAACAGTCAGTATCACGCATGAAAGTGAAACTAAGCCTACGACATGTTTTATTTCATTTTTCTTTATATATTTTTGATTTTTTACAGGTTTGGTGTTTGGACTACGTCGGTTTCGAGGACTACTTAGATGACGCTTTTTTTTCATCAATAAAATGGTTAATGAGGGTTGTGTTGGGGGTGCTTTATTTCAATAAAATATTTTATCTATATCTTTGTCTTTTCTTTTCAAGTTTGATTACTATCACTTTAGTAATGGCCGCTGTCTGAGTGACAAGGTCCATTACTAAGGGGAGGCTTAGTGTTAGCCGGTACAGAGGCCAACACTAAACACCATTATTACCCCGGTACCCACCACCACCAGGGGTGCCGGGAAGAGCTGGGTACGATCCAGTACCCGACCATCTGTTGTGATGGTCGGGTTCTGGGGCGGCCGCAGGCTGGTATTATGAGGCTGGGAAGGGCCAAAAACAGTGGACCTTCCCACCCTTGTAATGCTAGGCTGCTGCTGCTGTGTTGTATCTGGCTGGTTATAAAAATGGGGGGGACCCCACGTCATTTTTTTTTATTATTTATTTATTATTTTTATTAAAAAGACATGGGGTTCCACCCAATTTATCATAACCAGCCACAAACAACACAGTGTTATTAGCCTGGGAATGTACTAAACCAGTGGCCCCTCCCACCCGTGTAATGCCAGGCTGCTGCGGCCTTGTATATGGCTGGTTATTAAAAATGTGGGGGACCCAACGTCTATTGTTAAATTTAAAAAAAAACCGACGTGGGGGTCCCCCACATTTTTATAACCAGCCCGATACAACACAGCAGCAGCAGCCTAGCATTACAAGGGTGGGAAGGTCCACTGTTTTTGGCCCTTCCCAGCCTCATAATACCAGCCTACGGCCGCCCCAGTACCCGACCATCACAACAGATGGTCGGGTACTGGATCGTACCAAGCTCTTCCCGGCACCCCTGGTGGTGGTGGGTATCGGGGTAATAATGGGTGGTTAGTGCTAGCCTCTGCACCAGCTAACACTAAGTACCGCCTTAATAATGGATGCTGTCAATCAGCCAACTGCCATTATCTAGGCACTAATAAAGTTTGAAAAAAAAACACAAAGACAATTTTTTTTTATTGAAATAAGAAATCCCCAACAAAACCTTCGTTAACCATTTTATTAAAATGTTCAAAAAACGTAGATCTACGCAGTAGTCCAACGAATCGAAGATGTAGTCCAATTGGTACATCAAAATCTGCAACAACATTAAAAAAAAGTTAGGAAAAGTAGTGTGTTTCATAGATATACAAAAAAAAAATACTTTATTATTAAATTGTTATTAAAAACAATGTTGGATGTAATTTACGTTGCGCCAAAGTCCCCTAGATTGGCACAATATGACAAATTATGTCTAAATTAAATTGCTCCAATTCTATAGTAGTATATTGATTTATATAGACGACTGACCTCTCAGTGTTGGTGAGAAAACAATCAATTGCAAGCAAAAAATTATTAATAAGGTTCCTCCAACGGGCTGTAGATAAAGCCCAGCGATGGGGAAACCCCTACATCAATTTTGCTGCAATGGGTTCCATGTACATGCATATAACTGCATAGATTGCATGCACAAATATCCTGTGTGAGCAGACACGACACAGCAGAGTCGAAACTGCTGCGTGCCAGCAACTACACAGGAGTAGGAAAGGAACAAGCCACAACAAGTGACAGCACTGTTGAATTGCCTAGATAGTCACCTGTGAATGATGTATCAGCAAATACTCTGCCCTGTCAGGCAGTCAATGACTTGCGAATCACAGCTTGTGTGTTATCATGTATGTGTATCTCGGCATAGCAGAGTTGAAACTGCTATGCTGTGACAACTCTGCAAGGGGGAGTAACAAATCGGCCGTGCTCCCGGACGGGCGGCCACACAGGCAGTGTGCCTGAACAACGAGCTCCAGTGCCTTGCAGGGGTGAGTACTCTGCCTGTCAGGCAGTTAGTATACTGAAGCACAGTTTCTTTATTATTTATTATGTAAGTTGAGCTGCCAGGTCATCCACACACACGTGGTGAGGGCTGGGGGAAGGAGAGCCGCTATCAGCTGTCTGTGTACGGACTTTACTCAGACACAGCTCGGCTCCGTTCCCCTGTGCAGAGCAAACTAAGTCAGCTGCCCAGCGTGCAGCCTCGGCAGGCCATTGTCCCTAACTAAAGCAGATATTCTGCAGGGTAGATGGTGAATAGAACTGCTAGTAGGCAGTACGGAGCAATATTAAGCATCCAACATTGACAGTGGTATTTAACCCCTTCCTTCTTTAGCCACTTTTGACCTTCCTGACCGAGCCTCATTTTTCAAATCTGTCACTTTATGTGGTAATAACTCCGGAATGCTTTCACCTATCCAAGCGATTCTGAGACTGTTTTCTCGTGACACATTGGACTTTATGTTACTGGCAAAATTTGCTCGATATGTTCAGTATTTAATTGTGAAAAACACCAAAATTTAGCGAAAAATTGCAAAAATTAGCATTTTTCTCAATTTAAATGTATCTGCTTGTAAGACAGGCAGTTATACCACCCAAAATTGTTGCTAATTAACATCACCCATATGTCTACTTTAGATTGGCATCGTTTTTTGAACATCCTTTTATTTTTCTATGACCTCACAAAGCTTAGAACTTTAGCAGCAATTTCTCACATTTTCAAGAAAATTTCAAAAGGCCATTTTTACAGGGGCCAGTTCAGTTGTGAAGTGGCTTTGAGGGCCTTATATATTAGAAACCCCCAAAAAGTCACCCCATTTTAAAAACTTCACCCCTCAAAGTATTCAAAACAGCATTTAGAAAATGTATTAACCCTTTACACATGTCACAGGAATTAAAGCAATGTAGAGGTGAATTTTACAAATTTCATATTTTTTTGCAGAAATAAATTTTTTGTACAATTTTTTTTTATAACACAGAAGGTTTTACCAGAGAAATGCAACTCAATATTTGTTGCCCAGTTTCTGCAGTTTTAGGAAATATCCCACATGTGGCCGTAGCGTGCTACTGGACTGAAGCGCCAGCCTCAGAAGCAAAGGAGCACCTAGTGGATTTTGGGGCCTTATTTTTGTTAGAATAAATTTTAGGCACCATGTCAGGTTTGAAGGGCTCTTGCGGTGCCAAAACACTACACACCTCAAGGAAATTATCTAGGGGTACAGTGAGCATTTTGACCGCACAGCTTTTTTACAGAAATTATTAGAAGTAGGCCGTGAAAATTAAAATCAACATTTCTTCAAAGAAAATCTAGGTTTAGCGATTTTTTTTCTCATTTTCACAAAGACTAAAGGAGAAAAAGCACCGTAAAATTTGTAAAGCAATTTCTCCCGAGTAAAACAATACCCCACATGTGGTAATAACCAGTTGTTTGGAGACACGGTGAGGCTGAGAAGGGAAAGAGCGCTATTTGGCTTTTGGAGCTCAAGTTTAGCAGGAATGGTTTGTGGAGGCCATGTCACATTTACAAAGCCCCTGAGGGGACAAAACAGTGGAAACCCCCCACAGGTGACCCCATTTTGGAAACTACGCCCATTGAGGAAATTATCTAGGGGTATAGTGAGCGTTTTGACCCAACAGGTTTTTTGCATAAATTATTGAAAATAGGCCCTGAAAATGACAATCTAAATTTTTTCAAAGAAAATGTAGGTTTAGCTAATTTTTTCTCATTTCCACAAGGACTGAAGGAGATAAAGCACCGTAAAATTTGTAAACCAATCTCTCCCGAGTAAAACAATGCCCCACATGTGGTAATAAACGGTTGTTTGGAAAGACGGCAGGGCTAAGAAGGGAAAGAGCGCTATTTGGCTTTTGGAGCTCAAGTTTAGCAGGAATGGTTTGCGGAGGCCAGGTCACATTTACGAAGTCCCTGAGGAGACAAAACAGTGGAAACCCCCCACAAGTGACCCCATTTTGGAGACTACACCCATTGAGGAAATTATCTAGGGGTATAGTGAGCTCTTTGACCCCACAGGTTTTTTGCAGAAATTATTGGAAGTAGGCCCTGAAAATAAAAATCAACATTTTTTCAAAGAAAATGTAGGTTTAGCTTATTTTTACTCATTTCCACAAGGACTGAAGGAGAAAAAGCACCACAAAATTTGTAAAGCAATTTCTCCCGAGTAAAACAATGCCCCACATGTGGTAATAAACGGCTGTTTGGAGACACGGCTTGGCTTAGAAGGGAAAGAGCGCTATTTGGCTTTTGGAGATCACATTGAGCAGGAATGGTTTGCGGCGGCCATGTCACATTTGCAAAGCCCCTGAGGGGAAAAAACAATGAAAACGCCCAAAAAGTGACACCATTTAGGAAACTACACCTCTTGAGGAATTCATCTAGGGGCGTAGTGAGCATTTTGACCCCACAGATGTTTCATAGAATTTATTAGAATTGGGCAGTGAAAATAAAAACAATCCTTTTTCTTCAATAAGACGTAGCTTTAGCGCAAATTTTTTCATTTTCGCAACAAATAAAGGAAAAAAAGAACCCAACATTTGTAAAGCAATTTCTACCGAGTACGGCAATACCCCATATGTGGTCATAAACTGCTGTTTGGGCACACGGCAGGGCTCAGAAGGGAAGGACCGCCATTTGGAGTGCAGATGTTTCTGGATTGGTTTCTGGGCGCCTGTGGACCCCTGTGGACCCCCAGAAGTGACCCCATTTTGGAAACTACACCCCTCAATGCATTTACCTACGGGTGTTGTGAGCATGTTAACCCTGCAGGTGTTTTGTAGAAATTAGTGTGAACTCGATGTTGCAGAGTGAATATGGGATTTTTTCCACAGATATGTGGACAATATGTGGTGCCCAGCTTGTGCCACCATAACGAGACAGCTCTCTAATTATTATGCTGGGTTTCCTGGTTTTAGAAACACCCTACATGTGGCCCTAATCTCTTGCCTGGACAGTCGACCAGGCTCAGGAGTGAAAGCGTACCATGTAAAATTGAGGCCTAATTTGGCGATTTACAAAGTATTGGTTCACAACTGCAGAGGCTCAGATGTGAAATAATAAAAATAAACCCCTGGGAAGTGACCCCACTATGGAAACTGCACCCCTCAAGGCATTTATTAAGGGGTGTAGTGAGCATTTCACCC
Source organism: Rhinoderma darwinii (assembly GCF_050947455.1). Taxonomy (NCBI): domain Eukaryota; kingdom Metazoa; phylum Chordata; class Amphibia; order Anura; family Rhinodermatidae; genus Rhinoderma; species Rhinoderma darwinii. Next base: position 7,196,527 of record NC_134695.1, read on the forward strand.
CACAGGTCTTTTCCATAAATGAATGCGCTGTGGATGGTGCAAATGAAAAATTTATATTTTTCCCTAGATATGCCATTCAGTGGCAAATATGTCGTGCCCAGCTTATGCCACTGGAGACACACACCCCAAAAATTGCTAAAAGGGTTCTCCCGGGTATGACGATGCCATATATGTGGAAGGAAACTGCTGTTTGGGCACGCTGTAGGGTTCAGATGGGAGGAAATGCCATTTGGCTTTTGGAGCGTGGATTTTGCTTGGTAGTAGTTTTGTTTGGAGTCTTACTGGTGTTTCCGTTTATAATGTAGGGCATATGTAAGCCGGGCGGAGTATATAAGGGGCATAGTCAGGTGATATAATAATGGGGTAAAAAAAAACAATAAAATAATCCATAGATGTGTGTTACGCTGTGAAGCAATCCTTTCCGCACAGGCCGGTGTCGCACTGATAAATGGTGTCATTTCTTATCCCCCTTTTGGTCCACACTCCGCGCCTTTGTAGTTTGGGGAATTTTGCTGGGAAAGTGTTGTCCTGGTATAATACGGGCACCCTCGCTTCAAGCAGATATGTTTGGGCCCTCCCTTTCCTGGTTCCCTAATTTTAGGTCCTTGAAAAATCGCCTCTTCAAACAGAAGAAATGTTCCCCTCGGGCACAACTGCATATTTTTTTATTTCCTGACTTATTGGAGCCATAACTAATTTTATTTTTCATAGACGTAGCGGTATGAGGGCTGGTTTGTTGTGGGACGAGCTGTAGTTATTATTGGTACCATTTTGGGGTACATGCGACTTTTTGATCACCTTTTATCCTATTTTTTGGGATGCCAGGTAAACAAAAAAACGCAATTCTGGCACAGCTTTTTTCGTTTTTTTTTTATACAGCGTTCACCATGCGTTATAAATTACATGTTAACTTTATTCTGCGGGTCAGTACGATTCCGGCGATACCTAATTTATAGAACTTTTTCATGTTTTACAACTTTTTGCACAATAAAATTACTTTTGTAAAAAGAATGTATTTTTTCTGTCGCCAAGTTGTGAGAACCATAACTTTTTAATTTTTTTGTCGACGGAGGTGTATGAGGGCTTGTTTTTTGCGGGACGAGCTATAGTTTGTAGGGCAAAGTGACCAAAAAACAGAAACTCTGGTAACGTTTTTTACGTTTTTTTTTACGCTGTTCACCGCGTGCAATAAATAATATAATATTTTGATACCTCCGGTCGTTACGGTCGTGGCGATACCAAATACATATGGTTTATTATTATTTTTCAATAATAAAGGACTTGATAAGAGTAAAAGGGGGATTGTGTTTTATTTGATTACTTGAAACTTTTACTGTTTTCAAACTTTGATTTTGTGCACTTTTTTTTACACTTTTTTATACTTTTTTTACACTTTTTCTCAAGTCCCACTAGGGGACTTGAAGTTCCAACGGTCAGATTTTTTTTTTCTAATACATTGCACTACCTATGTAGTGCAATGTATTAGATCTGTCAGTCATTCACTGACAGCAAGCCGATTAGGCTTCGCCTCCCGGCGGGGCCTAAATCGGCTTCCGTAATGGCAGAGCAGGAGACCATTGTGTCTCCTGTTGCCATAACAGCAGTCGCCAGTCCCGATTGCCTGTCAGGGCTGGCGATCTGCTAGTAACCGCTACAATGCAGCAATCGCTTTCGATTGCTGCATCGAAGGGGTTAATGGCAGGGATCGGAGCTAGCTCCGGTTCCTGCCGTTACAGGTGGATGTCAGCTGTACAGTACAGCTGACTTCCACCGCTGATGACGCCGGATCAGCTCCTGACCCGGCGCCATCTTGCCGGCAGCTACGGAAGCCGATCAGGCTCCGCCGCCGGGCGGATCTTGACCGGCTTCGGTGCTAGGCAGACCGGGAGGCCAGTATTAGGCCTCCGGTTGCCATTGCAGCCACCGGAACCCCGGCAATTTCATTACTGGGGTTCCGATGAGCTGCAAACACCTTAAGTGCAGCGATCGCGTTTGAGCGCTGCACTTAAGGGGTTAATGGCGGGGATCGAAGCTAATTTCGGTCCCCGCCGTTACAGCCGGATGTCAACTGTAAGATAAAGCTGAGATCCGGTGATGATGGCACCGGCTCAGCTTCTGAGCCGGTCCCAAACATTTGGCGTACATGTACGGCAAGATGCGGGAAGTCAGTACTTTCCATGATGTACGGCAAATGTCGGGAAGGGGTTAAAAGAACACCCGACGCGCGTTTCGCCGGTACTTCCGGCTTCTTCCAGGGGTGGTGACTGCCGGAATCAGAGGCCAGATATGCAAAAAAATTCCTGATTGACAGGAATGGTGACCAATCCAAACAGTTTAGGAGTGGAGACAAAGTAACAGTGCAACATGATACTTCCGTTTAGTTCCAGGATTGTATCCATGCTAGAATAACATTGCCCAAGCTCAAACCTATCTAGTTGTAACAAGAAGCTAAGTTAGAAGTTAGATCCAAACACTATAATATATAATTAGAGTACACACAGTGTTATACTGCAGGATCGATAGTTTGAATGTGAATGTAATAACGATGTGACAGAAAAGGTGGAAGGGAGAAAAGGGGAAAGGGAAATGCATGACAAAAATCATCACCATAAGCCATCCCTGGATAATGCCAGAACATATTGCATAAATATAGTCCATTAGTCATTTTATTGATGACAAAAACAATACTAAAAAGATCAATCTCAATCACTCATAACCATGGGTGAGACGAGAAAATGAATGAGTTTCAAAAAGAGACTACTGTCAATGGGTATAACCATATCGGGTAAGGATAAACTGATAGATCCATAGTACTGAACTATGTTGATATTTCGGTATGTATCCCAAGGTACAAATTATGGGTATAAAGCTCAGTAGGTTCATAATTAAATAATTAAAGATCTTCCTTATCAGAGAACCTAGATAGTTCCGGGTTCAAAGGAAGCAACCAAAGTTGAAATTTTCGTTTAAACCAGATGGTTTAACGGAATTCATACGGAATATCCACTCGCTTTCTCTCTTCAATAGGGCCTCATCGAGGTTGCCCCCTCTAATACCCATATTGAGTTTGCAAATGGCCCAACCTTTCAAGGTCTGCCATTCCAGATTGTGTCTCTTTTTAAAATGTTTGGCAATTGGAGTGGGTGTGAATATTTTATTTTGGAATTTGCATTCTCTCTCAGTTTTGTCAGAATTTACGATTGTCCTGATATGTTCTCCCATACGTATTTTGAGTGCTCTGATCGTTTTACCCACATACCTCAAGCCGCAGGGGCACTTCAAACAATACACAACTCCTTCAGAGCCACAATTCATATGTTCTTTGATCTTATACAGTACTCCAAAACCATCAGTGAACTGCTTGGTTGTGGTCAAAATTCTACACGCCTTGCATAGGTTGCAAGGGAAAAACCCTGCATTTTGGACCCTCCTGTTACCTTCACCCCGCGTGAAATGGCTTGCAACCAGAAGATTCGAAATACTGGTTCCTTTGCGATACCCTGAAAGGGCCCTCTCTCCCAAAATTGGGTTAAGATTAGGGTCAGATTTAAGTACATGCCAATGTTTGTTTATGATCTGCATCATACTGTCCCAGTCTGCATGGTAGTCCGTGATGAATCTAGGCTGTGTTGGAAATTCACAAGTTGTGACAGCTTTCACAGATTGTGTCTTTTTAGAAGTGAGCAATTCTTCACGGTTAGTTCTTAATGCTATGTTATAGGCCTCCTTGATGTTACGATTAGAATAGTGTCTCGCCTGCAGCCTAGCCTTCAATTCAACTGCTCGTTTTTTGAAGTTGATAAAGGTTGAGCAATTGCGTCTCAATCTCAAAAATTCCCCCTTTGGTATTGCCCTGATTGTGTTTTTTGAGTGTGCACTTTCAGCAGCTAATAGGCTGTTGGTGGCAGTCACCTTTCTGTGAAGATCCGTATGTAGATTCCTCTCTGAATCTGTGTAAATGAGGACATCCAAAAACGGAATCGACTGCTGATTATAGTCAAGGGTCAACTTCAGATTAAATTCATTGTCATTCAATTTATCAATGAAATTTTCCAAATCCAAAACGGAACCCCCCCATATGACGAATATGTCGTCAATGAAACGCCTCCAAAGACAGACACTATCCGTCAGGATTTTTAGCTCATCACAAAAAACAATTGCCTCTTCCCACCAACCAAGATAGATGTTAGCGAATGTAGGGGCCACAGCTGCTCCCATCGCCGTGCCCCTAATCTGCAGGTAAAACCGCCCATCAAATATAAAATAGTTCCGTGTGAGGATAAATCTCAATGCTTGAAGAATAAAGTCCTTCCTCACAGGGTTCAGACTCAAGTCTCTAGATAGATAGTAGTCTACCGCTAAACAACCTCTAGAGTGATTAATGCTGGTATAAAGGCTTTCCACGTCACAGGTTACTAAAATTTCATCTTGGTTGAGACTGATTCCATCCAATTCTTTAAGTATTTGCATAGTGTCTCTGGTGTGGGAAGGTAAGTTGAACACAATATCACGGAGTTCATTATCAAGCCACTTGTTGCACTTTTCCGTGAGATTTCCCACACCAGAGACAATAGGCCTACCTGGAGGGTTCACAAGATTTTTGTGAACCTTGGGGAGCATATAGAAGGTGGAAACCCTAGGATCCTTGATGGAGAGAAAGCTTTTTTCATTGGGAGTGATCGCTCCCACTGTGAGAGCTTCTGAAATCATTAAATTATATTCACTCAAGAATTGAGCTGTCGGATCCCCCCATAATGGTTTGTAGCACTGTTTGTCAAGTAACTGCCTCTTTGCTTCACGTATATATTGATCCTTAGGCCAGATAACAATATTACCCCCCTTTTCCGATTGTTTAAAGACAACATCCTGCCACAATCGGAGTTGCTGTAATGCATGACGTTCCTCTTCAGAGATGTTGTTCTCTATTCTATGATATGGGAGTGACAATATGTCTTGACTCACCAAGTCTAGAAAAACTTTCACCGCTGGACAAGTGTCCATAGGGGGCATAGTGATTGATTTTGCTTTAAGATGTTTTCTGCTCTGAGGTTCTGACATGTGTACATCTCCATCGGTCATGTTGTCCGATAACAGTGCTTCAAGATCTCTCAAGGTTGCTGCCTCCTGTCCTGTAAAGTCCAGTGAATCTGGAAAATATGGTGTCAGTTCTTCTGCAGGGTTACTGGGGTAAGTATCTCTTGCTGAAAATATCTTTTTATATATCAATTTCCTACCAAAAAGGTGCAAGTCTTTGATCACTGTAAATTTATTAAGACGCGTCGTGAGACAAAAATTAAGACCCTTCTGCAGGACTTGTGTTTGTGTGTCAGTAAGGGAATGTTGCGATAAGTTGATCACTCTCATGGAATCTCCCAGAGAATTGGTCATTTGTGAGGTAATCTTCTCTGTTGATCTTTTCTCTTCCCTTTCCCTCTCTGGGACCCTCTGAAGCCCCATCTCCCTCTGTCCCGTAGAAAAGGGACTTCCGGGACGGTATTGTAATCAGTCCTTGAGGCTGAGTGTCTCCTCGGGGAATTTGCCTGACCTTTGTCCTGGTCAAAATTTCTGATTTCTGTATCTGACCCAGAGGCCTCAGTTAGATCAGTGTCAGTATCTGAGAAATCATGGGTTCTCTTGGTTTTGGACTGTGGGTGCATGTTTTTAGTGTCTAAGCGGTTGGATTTCAACTTGCCCCAATTATATACCTCGCCCTTTGTATAGTCTAGTTTGTCTCTCATGTATCACTCTAGAGGTTGTTTAGCGGTAGACTACTATCTATCTAGAGACTTGAGTCTGAACCCTGTGAGGAAGGACTTTATTCTTCAAGCATTGAGATTTATCCTCACACGGAACTATTTTATATTTGATGGGCGGTTTTACCTGCAGATTAGGGGCACGGCGATGGGAGCAGCTGTGGCCCCTACATTCGCTAACATCTATCTTGGTTGGTGGGAAGAGGCAATTGTTTTTTGTGATGAGCCAAAAATCCTGTCGGATAGTGTCAGTCTTTGGAGGCGTTTCATTGACGACATATTCGTCATATGGGGGGGTTCCGTTTTGGATTTGGAAAATTTCATTGATAAATTGAATGACAATGAATTTAATCTGAAGTTGACCCTTGACTATAATCAGCAGTCGATTCCGTTTTTGGATGTCCTCATTTACACAGATTCAGAGAGGAATCTACATACGGATCTTCACAGAAAGGTGACTGCCACCAACAGCCTATTAGCTGCTGAAAGTGCACACTCAAAAAACACAATCAGGGCAATACCAAAGGGGGAATTTTTGAGATTGAGACGCAATTGCTCAACCTTTATCAACTTCAAAAAACGAGCAGTTGAATTGAAGGCTAGGCTGCAGGCGAGACACTATTCTAATCGTAACATCAAGGAGGCCTATAACATAGCATTAAGAACTAACCGTGAAGAATTGCTCACTTCTAAAAAGACACAATCTGTGAAAGCTGTCACAACTTGTGAATTTCCAACACAGCCTAGATTCATCACGGACTACCATGCAGACTGGGACAGTATGATGCAGATCATAAACAAACATTGGCATGTACTTAAATCTGACCCTAATCTTAACACAATTTTGGGAGAGAGGGCCCTTTCAGGGTATCGCAAAGGAACCAGTATTTCGAATCTTCTGGTTGCAAGCCATTTCACGCGGGGTGAAGGTAACAGGAGGGTCCAAAATGCAGGGTTTTTCCCTTGCAAGCTATGCAAGGCGTGTAGAATTTTGACCACAACCAAGCAGTTCACTGATGGTTTTGGAGTACTGTATAAGATCAAAGAACATATGAATTGTGGCTCTGAAGGAGTTGTGTATTGTTTGGAGTGCCCCTGCGGCTTGAGGTATGTGGGTAAAACGATCAGAGCACTCAAAATACGTATGGGAGAACATATCAGGACAATCGTAAATTCTGACAAAACTGAGAGAGAATGCAAATTCCAAAATAAAATATTCACACCCACTCCAATTGCCAAACATTTTAAAAAGAGACACAATCTGGAATGGCAGACCTTGAAAGGTTGGGCCATTTGCAAACTCAATATGGGTATTAGAGGGGGCAACCTCGATGAGGCCCTATTGAAGAGAGAAAGCGAGTGGATATTCCGTATGAATTCCGTTAAACCATCTGGTTTAAACGAAAATTTCAACTTTGGTTGCTTCCTTTGAACCCGGAACTATCTAGGTTCTCTGATAAGGAAGATCTTTAATTATTTAATTATGAACCTACTGAGCTTTATACCCATAATTTGTACCTTGGGATACATACCGAAATATCAACATAGTTCAGTACTATGGATCTATCAGTTTATCCTTACCCGATATGGTTATACCCATTGACAGTAGTCTCTTTTTGAAACTCATTCATTTTCTCGTCTCACCCATGGTTATGAGTGATTGAGATTGATCTTTTTAGTATTGTTTTTGTCATCAATAAAATGACTAATGGACTATATTTATGCAATATGTTCTGGCATTATCCAGGGATGGCTTATGGTGATGATTTTTGTCATGCATTTCCCTTTCCCCTTTTCTCCCTTCCACCTTTTCTGTCACATCGTTATTACATTCACATTCAAACTATCGATCCTGCAGTATAAGGCCTCATTTACACGAACGTAATATACGCGCGTGCGACGCGCGTGCTTTGCACGCATGTCGTACGCACCTATATTAGTCAATGGGGCAGTTTAGACGATGCGTGAATTGCGCTCAGCGCGTGTGCGCAGAAAAAAACTCACGACATGTTCTATAATCGTGCGTTTTTCGCGCACTCACGCACCCATTGAAGTCAATGGGTGCGTGAAAACCACGCATGCCGCACGGAAGCACTTCCGTGCGAACTGCGTGATTCGCGCAAGAGCTGTCAAACTCCTGAATGTAAACAGAAAAGCACCACGTGCTTTTCTGTTTACAAACATCCAAACGGAGTGTCAAATTCGAGATGAGCGCACCGAACTTCACCGGGTTCGGCCAAACTCGTTTTGACCGAAACCGGTAAAAAATGTTCGGGTACGCGACGTCAGGAGACAGTCACTGTCCACGGTGCTGAAAGCGTTAAACTGGTTCAGCACCATGGACAGTGACTTCCGCTCCGAAAATCCATGAACCTGTAAAAAAAAAAAGACGTTCTGACTTACCGATAACTCCGGTCCGACCTCCCGGGATGACAGTTCAGTCCAAGTGACAGCTGCAGCCAATCACAGGCCAAGCACAGGCTGCAGCCAATCACAGGCTGCAGCGGTCTCATGGACTGCGGCGTCATCCTGGGAGGTGGGGCCGGATGACAAGAGAGGGACGCGTCACCAAGGCAACGGCCGGGAGCCCGGACTGGGGGAAGCAGGAAGTTCTTGGTAAGTATGAAAGTCTTTTTTTTATTCACAGGTTGGTGTATATTGTGTTCGGCATTCACTGTCGAGGGTGCTGAAAGAGTTACTGCCGATCAGTTAGCTCTTTCAGCACCTTGGACAGTGACGGGCGTCGACTAGCCTCATCTCTATGATGGCGGCTGCGCGAAAATCACGCAGCCGCGCATCATACACGGATGACACACGGAGCTGCCAAGTGCCTTTTGCGCGCGCAAAACGCAGCGTTTTTTGCGCGCGCAAAACGCACACGCTCGTGTAAATGAGGCCTAACACTGTGTGTACTCTAATTATATATTATAGTGTTTGGATCTAACTTCTAACTTAGCTTCTTGTTACAACTAGATAGGTTTGAGCTTGGGCAATGTTATTCTAGCATGGATACAATCCTGGAACTAAACGGAAGTATCATGTTGCACTGTTACTTTGTCTCCACTCCTAAACTGTTTGGATTGGTCACCATTCCTGTCAATCAGGAATTTTTTTGCATATCTGGCCTCTGATTCCGGCGGTCACCACCCCTGGAAGAAGCCGGAAGTACCGGCGAAACGCGCGTCGGGTGTTCTTTTAAATACCACTGTCAATGTTGGATGCTTAATATTGCTCCGTACTGCCTACTAGCAGTTCTATTCACCATCTACCCTGCAGAATATCTGCTTTAGTTAGGGACAATGGCCTGCCGAGGCTGCACGCTGGGCAGCTGACTTAGTTTGCTCTGCACAGGGGAACGGAGCCGAGCTGTGTCTGAGTAAAGTCCGTACACAGACAGCTGATAGCGGCTCTCCTTCCCCCAGCCCTCACCACGTGTGTGTGAATGACCTGGCAGCTCAACTTACATAATAAATAACAAAGAAACTGTGCTTCAGTATACTAACTGCCTGACAGGCAGAGTACTCACCCCTGCAAGGCACTGGAGCTCGTTGTTCAGGCACACTGCCTGTGTGGCCGCCCGTCCGGGAGCACGGCCGATTTGTTACTCCCCCTTGCAGAGTTGTCACAGCATAGCAGTTTCAACTCTGCTATGCCGAGATACACATACATGATAACACACAAGCTGTGATTCGCAAGTCATTGACTGCCTGACAGGGCAGAGTATTTGCTGATTCATCATTCACAGGTCACTATCTAGGCAATTCAACAGTGCTGTCACTTGTTGTGGCTTGTTCCTTTCCTACTCCTGTGTAGTTGCTGGCACGCAGCAGTTTCGACTCTGCTGTGTCGTGTCTGCGCACACAGGATATTTGTGCATGCAATCTATGCAGTTATATGCATGTACATGGAACCCATTGCAGCAAAATTGATGTAGGGGTTTCCCCATCGCTGGGCTTTATCTACAGCCCGTTGGAGGAACCTTATTAATAATTTTTTGCTTGCAATTGATTGTTTTCTCACCAACACTGAGAGGTCAGTCGTCTATATAAATCAATATACTACTATAGAATTGGAGCAATTTAATTTAGACATAATTTGTCATATTGTGCTAATCTAGGGGACTTTGGCGCAACGTAAATTACATCCAACATTGTTTTTAATAACAATTTAATAATAAAGTATTTTTTATTTTTTTTATATCTATGAAACACACTACTTTTCCTACTCCCCCTGTTCCTTCAATCATACAATGACAATCGGTGGTGTACACCTAGTGTGAGTTACTCCGACATATATTATATATAAATTGTACGGGGGTAATACCCATCCAAATATATTTTAAAAAAGTTAGCAATGTGAACAATACCGATACTTATACTCACCTACACACACACAAACAACCACACACAAACATATACACAAACACATATAAACACACACCCATATATTACACAAACACACACACAAACACATACACACATATACACACACACATATACACACAAACATGTACACAAACACACCCATATATACACAAACATATACACAAACACACCCATATATACCCAAACACACCCATATATACACAAATACACACACATATATACACAAACACACACACACACATATATACACAAACACACACACATATACACAAACACACACATATACAAAAACACACACAAACATACACACAAACCTATACACATGCACAAACACACCCATATATACACAGACACACACATATACACACACACACATATACATATACAAAAACACACAAACATATACACACAAACATATGCACAAACACACCCACATATACACAAACACACACACATAAACACACAAACAAACATATACACAAACACACATATACACACAAACACATGTACACAAACAAACCCATATATACACAAACATATACACAAACACAGCCATATATACACAAACACACCCATATATACACACACATAAACACACCAAAAAAGCACACACACATATACACACAAACATACACATATACACACAAACATATGTATACAAACACACCCATATATACATATACACACACACACACACACACAAACACACACATATATTATTCAAATTAATGAGATTTCGTGTTCCCTGTCTATTACAGATCAATTGTGAAGACTCACCTAGTACGGATCCCCTCATAAAAATAGCATGCACATGGCTTGAAGAATTACGTATATCGACTGTTACCATACCATTTTTAAATACATGAATGTCTACCTTTGTAAAAAAAAATATTTGAAAACCTTAAACTAACACAAATTTTGAGTCGAATCTAGGACATAGTCCTGCTTCTAATCTTTCCCTCATGAGTGGTTATAATGGCTCTACTGGGACGATGTATGCACGATCTGTGTGAAACGGATCGGGCAGTGTGTCATGCCCTATCAAGGGTGAGATATCTCTGTTCAAAAGGGGACTGTCACCTCTTGTTGAGCCTAAGGGTATGTGCACACACACTAATTACGTCCGTAATTGACGGACGTATTTCGGCCGCAAGTCCCGGACCGAACACAGTGCAGGGAGCCGGGCTCCTAGCATCATATTTATGTACGATGCTAGGAGTCCCTGCCTCGCTGCAGGACAACTGTCCCGTACTGAAAATATGATTACAGTACGGGACAGTTGTCCTGCAGCGAGGCAGGTACTCCTAGCATCGTACATAAGTATGATGCTAGGAGCCCGGCTCCCTGCACTGTGTTCGGTCCGGGACTTGCGGCCGAAATACGTCCGTCAATTACGGACGTAATTAGTGTGTGTGCACATACCCTTAAACTAACCCAGAGGGTAGAAGCTTCACATATATTTTGTTTTTTTAAACAATAAATAATAATCGATTTACACTGTGTTGTTCCTGAGTGGGCCATATAAGGTTAATCTACTACGAATGAGATCTGTCCATTTGAGCATGCGCGAGATGCGTTCCATTTACCAATGCGTGCCATGACTCAGGATGGAATGAAAGGGTAGGAACCGTCACGTGCGAGATATCAGGCTTAACGCATGCGCACTTGTTCTCGGAAGTTACCGAGAGATCAAAACAGCATGGAGGAAGTGAGGGGATCCGCCAGAGGGTGAGCCCAATACTAATGATTAAAAAGCCTTTTAACGTTTTGTATATTATGCACCTGCACTTTTTATTGGCACTTATTTAATCAGATCATATTTAGATCTTTTTATACAATATGGGTGATATGCCCTCATAATAGTTTTCTACACAATGATTACTAGATCATATGGAAACGCACTGGAGTTGTTTTATTGCTAAACTTGTTTTTGAATCAGAGAACTATGCAATGTTGCGTATATTGCATTCTTTATTGCTCAATTATGTATTTTGACAAACCATGTATTTAAATGTGCACTGTTCACTGAAATGTATTGCTTGAGAAAGGCCTCATGGAGTAGGGCTGAAACGTCGCAAGGGGTGATTAAAGTGATCCTATTTTTCACTATAACTGGAATGCTGTCTCGTATTTTGGAGTGTGCTAGTTATTTGGGACACTGGTCGTGTGTCTGAACGGGAACTTTTGCACTCTACACAGAATGAACGGTGCTGCTTTTTCTTTGTTTTTTTTTATTGCTGACCTATAGAGCTTTGCACGTTCAATATAAATGACTACTAACATGGATCATCACCAAGGAACTGAACAACCTGATGTCTTCTCGTATACCCAGGCTGATGTGGAGAGGATACTGCAGGGTGCAGTGGGAAATGTTGCCTTCTTGTCCATACCCTCAATAAAAGAATTAAAAAAGAAATATGAGAGCGAAAAGAAAAGAACCATCATGGAATTACATTTATCCACTCTGACAGAATACTATAGAGCACACAGGATCCCTAGAGGTATGAGGTCCCAGATGAAACCTAATCTGTTTTTCCACAATGATTTTTGCACCCGATATATCCAAATTTCTAACAAATATGCGTTGGATATATTACTGCTGAATATTGAATACCTACAGAAGGATTTACTGAGTACTGAGGAGAAAGTGCGTGCAGCGGACATGTCAATGAAGACTTTGTTATCGACACAAGAATACGAGGAATATATGACCAAACTTAACCCCTTCCCGTTCCTGGACGTACTATTACGTCATGGCAGCTGTATCGTTCGCGCTCCATGACCTAATAGTACGTCTTGGGAGTAACGGCCGTTTCGGCCGTCCTCCCGACACATACAGGAGCTGTGACAGCTGCTGTCTTGTTCAGCAGCTGTCACAGCTCCTACAGCGGGGACCGATCGCTGTGTCCCCGCTGATTAACCCCTTAAAAGCCGCGTTCTATAGGGATCGCGGCTTTTTAGGGGTTAAGCAGCCATCGCCGGCCTGCTACACGATAGCGGCCGGCGATGGTGACTATGGCAACCGGACACCAAACAATGGCGTCCGGCTATGCCATAGACGGAAGCCTAGTGGGTCCTGACAACGTCAGGACCCACTATGCTTGCTGTCAGTGACTAGCTGACAGTTCTAATACACTGCACTACGCATGTAGTGCAGTGTATTAGAATAGCGATCAGGGCCTCCTGCCCTCATGTCCCCTAGTGGGACAAAGTAATACAGTAAAAAAAAAGTTAAAAAAAGATGTGTAAAAATAAGAAAATAAAAGTTTTAAAAGTAAAAATATCCCTTTTTACCTTATCAGTCATTTATTATTAATAAAAATATATAAACAAACAAATAAACTATACATAATTGGTATCGACGCGTCCGTAACGACCTGAACTACAAAACTATTTCGTTATTTATCCCGCACAGTGAACACCATAAAAGAAAATAATAATAAACCGTACCAGAATCACAATTGTTTGGTCACTTCACCTCCCAAACAATGGAATAAAAAGAGATCAAAAAGTCGCATGTACCGAAAAATGGTCCTGATCGAAACTACAGTTCGTTACGCAAAAAATAAGTCCTTGCATGGCTTTATTGATGGAAAAATAAAAAACGTTATGGCTCTTAGAATAAGGTAACACAAAAAGTGAATGATTTTTTACAAAACGTATTTTATTGTGCAAACGCCATAAGACATTAAAAAAAACTCTAAACATCTGGTATCGCTGTAATCGTATCGCCCCGCAGAATAAAGTGAATATGTCATTTATAGCGCACGGTGAACGCTGTAAAAAAAATTGAATAAAAAAACAATAGTAGAATTGCTGTTTTTTAGTCACCACGCCACCTAAAAATAGAATAAAAACGGATCAAAAAGCCGCATGCACCCCAAGAATACAATGAATTCCTCAAGGGGTCTAGTTTCCAAATTGGGGTCACTTTTGGGGGGTTTCCAATGTTTTTGCACCACAAGATCTCTTCAAACCGGACATGGTGCCTAATAAAAAAGAGACCTCAAAATCCGCTAGGTGCTCCTTTGATTCGGAGGCCGGTGCTTCAGTCCATTACCGCCCGAGGGCCACATGTGGGATATTTCTCAAAACTGCAGAATCCGGGTAATACGTATTGAGATGCGTTTCTCTGATAAATCCAATTGTGTTGTAAAAAAAATGGAATAAAGAGGATTTTCTGACAAAAAAAAAATGTAAACTTCACCTCTACTTTGCTCTAAATTTCTGTGAAACACCTAAAGGGTTCATAAACTTTCTACATGCTGTTGTGAATACTTTGAGGGGTCTAGTTTCTAAAATGGGGTGTTTGATAGGGGTTTCTAATATATGGGCCCCTCAAAGCAACTTCAGAACTGAACTGTAACCTAAAAAAATAAATAAATGAGGCAATACTTTGCTTCTTACATTATACTTATAATGAGCCGTGCCCACCCCGAGATGACCCCAGTTTTGACCGTTTGTATAAACGGAGACCCCTATTAGACCGTTTCAGAGCCCGGTTTTCCCAAGCATACACCCCCGAGAAGTGTATTTCTATTGATGAGTCCCTGGTACATTTTAAAGGGAGGGTTCAATTCCGCGAGTACCTGCCGGGTAAGAGGGCAAGGTATGGCGTGAAGATGTCTAAGCTGTGTGAGAGTGCATCAGGGTATACCTACAGATTTAGGATATATGAAGGAAAGGCCACCCCCAAACCAGACTGCATCCTGGACTACAATAGGTACATGGGAGGGATGGACTTGTCAGATCAAATCCTGAAGCCCTACAGCGCCATGCGGTGTGGTCTAAGAAGTTGGCCGGGCACATCATACGGATGGCATTGTACAACGCGTACGTGCTGCGTCGATGTGCAGGCCAGACGGGAACTTTCCTGGAATTTCAAGAGGTGATTATCAAGAACCTAATCTTTAGGGACCAAGAAGGGGGGGCACCCAGTACTTCTGGAAGTGAGGCCACACGCATCGTACCAGGGCGGCAACACTTTCCAGGAGAAGTTCCCCAAACTGGCAAGAAGGGAAAAAGTCAAAAGAGGTGCAAAGTCTGCTATAAGAGGGCGATAAGGGATGACACAATATATCAATGTGACACGTGTCCCGAATAACCAGAGCTCTGTATGAAAGAGTGTTTTAAATTTTATCATACATCCCTTGGTTTATAATTTACCCCAATTTTACTTACCCTGATGCACTTCGCACAGCTTATCCCCCCTCGTCTTTCCTCTCTGAGCCCTGCTGTGTGCCCGGGCAGCTGATAACAGCCACATGTAGGGTATTGCCATACCCGGGAGAACCCACATTACAGTTTATGGGGTGTAGGTCTCCGGTCAAAATGCTCACTACACCTCTAGATGAATGCCTTAAGGGTGTAGTTTTTAAAACGGGGTCACTTGTTGGGGGTTTCACCTGTTCTGGTACCTCAGGGACTTCTGCATACATGACTTCGCACTAGAAAATCCCCAGTAGGCCAAATGGTGGTCCTTTCCTTCTGAGCCCTCCCATGGGCCCAAACGGCAGTTTATCACCACAAATGGGGTATTGCCACACTAAGGACAAATTGGGCAACAAAATGGGGTATTTTGTTCCCTGTGAAAATAAGAAATTTTGATCACAAATGACATTTTATTGGAAAAAATGAAATTTTTTTCATTTCACAGCCCAATTCAAATACGTGCTGTGAAAAAACTGTGCAGTCAAAATGGTAACCACAACCATAAATCAATTCCTTGAGGGGTGTAGTTTCCAAAATGGGGTCACTTTTGGGGGATTCCCACTGTTTTGGCACCTCAACACCTCTTCAAACCTGGCATGCTGCCTAAAATATATTCTAATAAAAAAAGAGGACTCAAAATGCACTAGGTGCTTCTTTGCTTCGAGGGCTTGTGTTTTATTCCACGAGCGCACTAGAGCCACATGTGGGACATTTCTTAAAACTGCAGAATCTGGACAATACATATTTAGTAGTGTTTCTCTGGTAAAACCTTATGTGTTACAGAAAAAAAAATGAATAAAATTTAAATTCAGCAAGAAAAATGAAATTTGAAATTTTCACCTCCACTTTGCTTTAATTCCTGTGAAATGCCTGAAGGGTTAAAAAACTTTCTAAATGCTGTTTGGAATACTTTGAGGGGTCTAGTTTTTAAAATGGGGTGTTTTATCACGGTTTCTAATACATATGCCCCTCAAAGCCACTTCAGAACTCAAGAGGTACCTTAAAAAAAAGGCTTTTGAAATTTTCTTAAAAATATGAGAAATTGCTGTTTATGTTCTAAGTCTTGTAACGTCCAAGAAAAATAAAAGAATGTTCAAAAAACGATGCCAATCCAAAGTAGACATATGGGAAATGTGAACTAGTAACTATTTTGGGTGGTATAACCGTCTGTTTTACAAGCAGATGCATTTAAATTCTGAAAAATTCTATTTTTTCAAAATTTTCTATACATTTTGCAATTTTTCACCAATAAACACTGAATATATCGACCAAATTTTACCACGAACATGAAGCCCAATGTGTCTCGAGAAAACAATCTCAGAATCGCTTGGGTAGATTTAAGCATTCCGACGTTATTACCACATAAAGTGAAATATGTCAGATTTGAAAAATGGGCTCTGAGCCTTAAGGCCAAAACTAGGCTGCGTCCTTAAGGGCACAAACAGAAAAAATGGGACATAGATATCATCAAAACCACCAAAAAGGCCATACTTACTAGGTAGGTGGGTGGGTGAAAACCCGTTCCCATCAGGACGCAGACGGGTCAAAGAATGCTGCAGAAGGAGTGTGCATTAAATAGTGATAGCCCCTCCCACTAGTCTTGAGGGGAGTGGCGAACTAAGTGCTCAAAGGTGTGCGATAAATGAGTGTCAGTGTAGTGCTAGGGTGTGAATGGATGGTAAAAAATAAATATGTATGTATGAAAGCGTCAGAACTGTAATAATGTAATAAAAATAAATAAATAAATGTGATGAATAGGGGTCAGTGCTGTGAATAGTACATGGGGTGTCAGTACTATGTGTAATACGTGGAGGGATAATGTGCTGGTCGTCAGGCATGGCGTAACTTGCCGAATAACAGCCTATTTGTAACGCCGCTAGTGTTAGCTAAAGCGGGCTGCTCTGCATTCCAAACCAAACGCCAGCACATCATGCCCTCCCAGCATATAAGACCCGGCTGCGTCCTGAAAAAATGTGTAGTATACGTAGTAAGAAATATCCATGAAACATGGGGTATTAGTTGTTATTTTGGCCAAAATACGCAAAGCTCGCAACCCAACGTCAAGGGTCCCCAGTGCCTTGCGAGTCCCTAACCAGAACTTTACGTTCCTAATTTAAAAACACAAACAGAAAAAATGGGACATAGATATCATCAAAACCACCAAAAAGGCCATACTCACTAGGTAGGTGGGTGGGTGAAAACCCGTTCCCATCAGGACGCAGACGGGTCAAAGAATGCTGCAGAAAGAGTGTGCATTAAATAGTGATAGCCCCTCCCACTAGTCTTGAGGGGAGTGGCGAACTAAGTGCTCAAAGGTGTGCGATAAATGAGTGTCAGTGTAGTGCTAGGGTGTGAATGGATGATAAAAAATAAATATGTATGTATGAAAGCGTCAGAACTGTGTAATAATGTAATAAAAATAAATAAATAAATGTGATGAATAGGGGTCAGTGCTGTGAATAGTACATGGGGTGTCAGTACTATGTGTAATACGTGGAGGGATAATGTGCTGGTCGTCAGGCATGGCGTAACTTGGTTAACACCCATTTAGAGAAATTCCGTTCTGGTCTAGAGGAGACAAAGCGACAGAAGTGGCAAAGGGATGTAGATGACTATACAAATGGAAATATCTACAATTGGCAAATCGAACAGAAGAATTTACGTCGTTATGTTGGTAACGACTATCCACAAAACAGACGCACACGAAACGAAGAAAAACGAAGCATCAACTCTGTTCTGGAGAAAGACAATCACGATTTTTTTAGGACGGGCAATGGATGAAGGACGGCCGAAAACCACCAACGGAGAATTCGACGGGGGGGGAGGAAGCATATTTTTATATATATATATATGTATATATATATATATATATATATATATATATATATATTAAGAAATACGTTTTTAAAGGTGTACATAGCCTTTAAACTGTAACTAAACTTTTATCATGTCATACCGACATGTCAGAAGTTCTCATTGGTGGGGAACTGAGACCCCCACCGATCGCTAAAACGAAGCAGCTGAAGTGCTCGTGTGATCGCTCAGCTGCTTTGTGTCTGTTTGGTTATTTCCGTAAATAAATGTATTGGTGTACGGACTCAATACAAACTCTATGAGCCTGTACACAGATACATTTATTTCCGGAAAAAGCCGAACAGACACGAAGCGGCTGAGCGTTCACACGAGTGCTTCAGCTGCTTCGTTCTAGCAATAGGTGGGGGGTCTCCGTGCTCGGACCCCAACCAATCCAAACTTTTGACATGTCACTATGACAAGTCAGTAGTTTGTTGAACGTTTAGCTACACTTTAAGCTTTTTTTTTCAATAAAATGGTTAAAGTGGATTGTGTGGAACAGTTACTTCAATAAAACGTTTTTTTTAATGTCTCTGTTTTTGAATATTTCATTACCGCCTTAGTAATGGCAGCTGTCTGATTGAGAGCATCCATTACTATGAAGGGGCTTAGTGTTAGCCAGTAAAAAGGCTAGCACTAACCCCCTATTATTACCCCGCTACCCACCACCACCAGGAGTACCGGGAAGAGCTGGGTACGATTCAGTACCCGACCATCTGAAGTGAAGGGTACTGGGGTGGCCGCAGGCTGGTACTATCAGGCTAGGAAGGGCCAAAAACCATGGCCCTTCCCACCCTGGTGATGCTAGGCTGCTGCTGCTTTATTGTATCTGGCTGGTTATGAAAAATGGAGGGAATCTCACATAATATTTTTTTCAATTTATTTGTAAAAAATTACGTGGGGTTCCCCCTATTTTTCCTAACTAGCCAGATATAATAAAACAGCTGCAGCCTAACATCACCAGGGTGGGAAGGCCACATTTTTTACGCCTTCCCAGCCTGATAATGCCAGCCTGCGGCCTAACGGTCTTTTCAGACGGCCAGGTACTGAATCGTACTCTACTCTTCCCGGTATCCCTGGCAATTTTGAGGTAGAAAAAAGAGGGATGTAACCACGGCGCTGCTACTCAATGAGGATGCAGAAATTAATGATAGTATTTATTAGTAGGCTACGCGTTTCAATGCCGCACCGGCATCTTCCTCAGGCCATATGAAATGCAGTTAAAACAAGGCAAATTTATAAGCACCACGCGGATAAAAAAGCCGCCAATGTGATCAATGACGTAGTCAGTTACACAGATCTCCAGTTTAACAGAAAAAGGTGTCTAAGAATAACAAATGACATTAATGTTTAACCCCTTCCCGACATTTGACGTACATGTACGTCATGGAAAGCATTGACTTCCCGCAAAATGCCGTACATGTACGTCAAACGTTTGGCACCGGCTCAGAAGCTGAGTCGGTGCCATCATCGTCGGATCTCAGCTGTATCTTACAGCTGACATCCGACTGTAACGGCGGGGACCGAAATTATCTTCGATCCCCGCCATTAACCCCTTAAGTGCAGCGCTCAAACGCGATCGCTGCACTTAAGGTGTTTGCAGCTCATCGGAGCCCCAGCAATGAAATTGCCGGGGTTCCGGTGGCTGCAATGGCAACCGGAGGCCTAATACTGGCCTCCCGGTCTGCCTAGCACCGAAGCCGGTCAAGATCCGCCCGGCGGCGGAGCCTGATCGGCTTCCGTAGCTGCCGGCAAGATGGCGCCGGGTCAGGAGCTGATCCGGCGTCATCAGCGGTGGAGGTCAGCTGTACTGTACAGCTGACATCCACCTGTAACGGCAGGAACCGGAGCTAGCTCCGATCCCTGCCATTAACCCCTTCGATGCAGCAATCGAAAGCGATTGCTGCATCGTAGCGGTTACTAGCAGATCGCCAGCCCTGACAGGCAATCGGGACTGGCGACTGCTGTTATGGCAACAGGAGACACAATGGTCTCCTGCTCTGCCATTACGGAAGCCGATTTAGGCCCCGCCGGGAGGCGAAGCCTAAACGGCTTGCTGTCAGTGAATGACTGACAGATCTAATACATTGCACTACATAGGTAGTGCATTGTATTAGAAAAAAAAAAAAATCTGACCGTTGGACCTTCAAGTCCCCTAGTGGGACTTGAGAAAAAGTGTAAAAAAAGTATAAAAAAGTGCAAAAAATAAAAGTTTGAAAACAATAAAAGTTTCAAGTAATCAAATAAAACACAATCCCCCTTTTACTCTTATCAAGTCCTTTATTACTGAAAAATAATAATAAACCATATGTATTTGGTATCGCCACGACCGTAACGACCGGAGGTATCAAAATATTATATTATTTATTGCACGCGGTGAACAGCGTAAAAAAAACCCGTAAAAAACGTTACCAGAGTTTCTGTTTTTTGGTCACTTTGCCCTACAAATATTACAATAAAAAGTGATCAAAAAGTCGCACGTATCCAAAAATGGTACCTATAAAACTATAGCTCGTCCCGCAAAAAACAAGCCCTCATACACGTCCGTCGACAAAAAAATTAAAAAGTTATGGTTCTCACAACTTGGCGACAGAAAAAATACATTCTTTTTACAAAAGTAATTTTATTGTGCAAAAAGTTGTAAAACATAAAAAAGTGCTATAAATTAGGTATCGCCGGAATCGTACTGACCCGCAGAATAAAGGTAACATGTAGTTTATAATGCGTGGTGAACGCTGTATAAAAAAAACTAAAAAAGCTGTGCCAGAATTGCGTTTTTTTGTTTACCTGGCATCCCAAAAAATAGGATAAAAGGTGATCAAAAAGTCGCATGTACCCCAAAATGGTACCAATAATAACTACAGCTCGTCCCGCAACAAACCAGCCCTCATACCGCTACGTCTATGAAAAATAAAATTAGTTATGGCTCCAATAAGTCAGGAAATAAAAAAATATGCAGTTGTGCCCGAGGGGAACATTTCTTCAGTTTCAAGAGGCGATTTATCAAGGACCTAAAATTAGGGAACCAGGAAGGGGAGAGCCCAAACATATCCGCTGGAAGCGACGGTGCCCGTATTATACCAGGATAATACTTTCCCAGCAAAATTCCCCAAACTACAAAGGCGCGGAGTGTGGACCAAAAGGGGGATAAGAAATTACACCATTTATCAGTGCGACACCGGCCTGTGCAGAATGGATTGCTTCACAGCGTAACACACATCTATGGATTATTTTTATTTTTATTATACCACCTGACTATGCCCCTTATATACTCCGCCCCGCTTACATGTACCCCCACATTATAAAACACCAGCAATACTCAAACAAATATAGTACCAAGCAAAATCCGCTCTCCAAAAGCCAAATGGTGCTCCCTCGGCCCTGAACCCTGCAGCGCCCCCAAACAGCAGTTTCCTTCCACATATATGGCATCGTCATACCCGGGAGAACCCTTTTAACAATTTTTGGGGTGTGTCTCCAGCGTCATAAGCTGGGCATGACATATTAGCCACTGAATGGCATATCTAGGGAAAAATATACATTTTTAATTTGCACCATCCACAGCGCATTCATTTATGGAAAAGACCTGTGGGTTGAAAATGCTCACTACACCCCTTAATAAATGCCTTGAGGGGTGCAGTTCCATAGTGGGGGTCACTTATCAGGGGTTTCTTTTTATTATTTCACATCTGAGCCTCTGCAGTTGTGAACCAATACTTTGTAAATCGCCAAATTAGGCCTCCACTCCGCATGGTACTCTTCACTTCTGAGCCCTGTCATATGTCCAGACAAAAGATTAGTGCCCCATGTAGGGTGTTTCTAAAACCGGGAAACACCGCATAATAATTAGAGGGCTGTCTTGTTATGGTGGCACAAGCCGGGCACCACATATTGGCATATCTATGGAAAAAAATCCCATTTTCACTCTGCAACATTGAGCGCACACTAATTTCTACAAAACACCTGCAGGGTTAAAATGCTTACTACACCCCTTGGTAAATGCATTGAGGGGTGTAGTTTCCAAAATGGGGTCACTTCTGGGGGGTTTCCACTGTTTTGGGCCCACAGGTGCCCAGAAACCAATCCAGCAACATCTGCACTCCAAATGGCGGTCCTTCCCATCTGAGCCCTGCGGTTTGCCCAAACAGCAGTTTATGACCACATATGGGGTATTGCCGTACTCGGGAGAAATAGCTGTACAAATGTTGGGTTCTTTTTTCCTTTATTTGTTGAGAAAATGAAAAAATTTGCGCTAAAGCTACGTCTTATTGAAGAAAAAGGACTGTTTTTATTTTCACTGCCTAATTCTAATAAATTCTATGAAACATCTGTGGGGTCAAAATGCTCACTACACCCCTAGATGCATTCCTCAAGAGGTGTAGTTTCCTAAATGGAGTCCCTTTTTGGGCGTTTTCATTGTTTTGTCCCCTCAGGGGCTTTGCAAATGTGACCTGGCCTCCGCAAATCATTCCTGCTAAATGTCATCTCAAATAGCCAAATAGTGCTCTTTCCCTTCTAAGCCCTGCCGTGTGTCAAAACAGCCGTTTATTACCACATGTGGGGTATTGTTTTACTCGGGAGAAATTGCTTTACACATTTTGTGGTGCTTTTTCTCCTTCAGTCCTTCTGGAAATGAGAAAAAATTAGCTAAACCTAGATTTTTTTTGAAAAAATGTAGATTATTATTTTCAGGGCCTACTTCCAATAATTTCTGCAAAAAAACTGTGGTGTCAAATCGCTCACTATACCCCTAGATAATTTCCTCAATGGGTGTAGTTTCCAAAATGGGGTCACTTGTGGGGGGTTTCCACTGTTTTATCCCCTCAGGGGCTTTGTAAATGTGACATGGCCTCCGAAAACCATTCCTGCTAAATGTGAACTCCAAAAGCCAAATAGCGCTCTTTCCCTTCTCAGCCTCGCCGTGTGTCCAAACAGCCGTTTATTACCACATGTGGGGTATTGTTTTACTCGGGAGAAATTTCTTTACAAATTTTATGGTGCTTTTTCTCCTTTAGTCCTTGTGTAAATGAAAAAAAATTAGCTAAACCTACATTTTATTTGAAAAAATGTAGATTTTCATTTTCACAGCCTACTTGCAAAAATTTCTGCAAAAAACCTGTGGGGTCAAAATGCTCACTATACCCCTAGATAATTTCCTCAAGGGGTATAGTTTCCAAAATGGGGTCACTTGTTTGGGGTTTCCACTGTTTTGACACCTCAGGGGCTTTGTAAATGTGACATGGCCTCCGCAAACCATTCCTGCTAAATGTGAACTCCAAAAGCCAAATAGCGCTCTTTCCCTTCTCAGCCACGCCGTGTCTCCAAACAACCGTTTATTACCACATGTGAGGTATTGTTTTACTCGGGAGAAATTGCTTTACAAATTTTGCGGTGCTTTTTCTCCTTTAGTCCTTGTGGAAATGAGAAAAAAATCGCTAAACCTATATTTTCTTTGAAGAAATGTTGATTTTAATTTTCACGGCCTACTTCCAATAATTTCTGTAAAAAACCTGTGCGGTCAAAATGCTCACTACACCCCTAGATAATTTCCTTGAGGTGTCTAGTTTCCCAGATGGGGTCACTTTTGGTTGATTTTGACTGTTTTGGCACCGCAAGAGCCCTTCAAACCTGACATGGTGCCTAAAATATATTCTAACAAAAATAAGGCCCCAAAATCCACTAGGTGCTCCTTTGCTTCTGAGGCCGGTGCTTCAGTCCAGTAGCACACTACGGCCACATGTGGGATATTTCCTAAAACTGCAGAAACTGGGCAACAAATATTGAGTTGCATTTCTCTGGTAAAACCTTCTGTTTTATAAAAAAAATTGTATTAAAAATGTATTTCTGCAGAAAAATATGAAATTTGTAAATTTCACCTCTACTTTGCTTTAATTCCTGTGAAATGTGTAAAGGGTTAAGACATTTTCTAAATGCTGTTTTGAATACTTTGAGGGGTGAAGTTTTTAAAATGGGGTGACTTTTTTGGGGTTTCTAATATATAAGGCCCTCAAAGCCACTTCACAACTGAACTGGCCCCTGTAAAAATAGCCTTTTGAAATTTTCTTGAAAATGTGAGAAATTGCTGCTAAAGTTCTAAGCCTTGTGAGGTCATAGAAAAATAAAAGGATGTTCAAAAAACGATGCCAATCTAAAGTAGACATATGGGTGATGTTAATTAGCAACATTTTTGTGTGGTATAAGTGCCTGTCTTACAAGCAGATACATTTAAATTGAGAAAAATGCTAATTTTTGCAATTTTTCGCTAATTTTTGGTGTTTTTCACAATTAAATACTGAATGTATCGAGCAAATTTTGCCAGTAACCTAAAGTCCAATGTGTCACGAGAAAACAATCTCAGAATCGCTTGGATAGGTGAAAGCATTCCGGAGTTATTACCACATAAAGTGACACATGTCAGATTTGAAAAATGAGGCTCTGTCAGGAAGGTCAAAAGTGGCTAAAGAGGGAAGGGGTTAAACAAACACCAAAACTGACACATAGTAATATTTACAAATTAGTTAAAATAAATGAATTAGTAAAAAAGTGAAAACATCGGGAAAGACAGCCCACACATAGAAATGCCCGAAAAATTGCGCCCGCTTAACAAAAAGACAATTACTATAATAGGGGCAGCTGAAAAATGTCTGAAAAAGCAATATAAAATACGTAATAATTAATTAATCAATAGGATCTAAAGATGAAAATTACTTATGTGTACATTTAGTTATTTTGAAAACCTGTAAGTATATTGAATAATCAATGAATAAATTAGAATAAATATAATTCAAATTACAACTATCATAAGCCTAAAAATGTGTGAAACATATATCTGCAATATTATAGAGAAAAAAGCAGCGCCCGTCAAAAGACCGGCTGTGCAACTACATAGCCGCCCGAGAATCAGAACCATGGACAGCTCAAGGAAAGAGAAATAACCGGATCAAAGAACAAAGGTTGTAATGTGAACACGAACCATTACACCAATGTACTACTAAAATATAATAATGAATGAGATGGAAAGCAGTAAAAAAATGCATAAATTTACATTTTGTAAAGTCCAGAAACCTCTTAGCATAATGAATAATCAATGAATATATTTAATATACTTACATAATGAATATATTTAAAAGGATTTAATTAAAACTACCATGCATGGAAAAGATGCAGACCAATGGCTGCACTAATACAAAGGAAAACGCAGAAACCCGGCAATAAGCCAAACAGGCTCCCACGTAGCTGTTCAAAAATCAGAAACGCGGACAGCTCCGGAGAACAAGAAAGCCGGACTAAAAGAGGTTTGTAATGTGTACATACACCATTACACTTCAGAAAGAACATGATGCCAATCACAGTAGAAATAAGAAGAATATATATATATATGAGTAAAATATAAATATAAACACACATAAATCTCTCTCTAGTCTCTCGAATTCAACATAGAAGAAATGTCTAAAAACAGCAAGTGACGTTAATGTTAACACAACAACAATATTGACCCATTCTAATATAAACACACATATATCTCTCTAAAAAATATATATATAATCTAAAAATCGACAATAATTGTCTATAGAACCAAACCAAAAGAGTATATAAATATAAGTATATAAACGATCAAGACTGAATTAAAAATGAATTGTTAATCTAGGGATGATTCAGAAAAAAGGGACCATAGGACCAACAAAAGTAAATATGTAAAGTAGACCATTATAATTATAATACCATGAAATAAATTTTAGATAAAAGCCAGACCTATTAACAATGATCAACTGAGCAAAAGTGAAACCAGAACGGGAAACAAATTGTTAGTCAAGCGATGATTCAGAGATGTCATTTAGACCATTCGGATGCAGAGTCACTAATTTAAAAATCCAAAAGTTCTCTCTCTGTTTTAATTTCTGGAAACGATTAGGAACATCACAAGATATTTGTTCTATAGGGGTAATTTAGATTTTGTCAAATTGGCATTTATGAGAGGAGGCACAGTGCCTTGAAAAACACTATGTTTCAGAAAACCTTTGGTAACATTATGCCTATGTTTGTTGATTCTGCTCCGCAGACATTGGATAGTCCGTCCAATATACTGTAAATGACATGAGCATTCTAAAAGATAGATGACGTAATTACTGGCACAATTGAGAAAAGTTAGTTATTGTTAGAACGGAAAGAGTGCTCCCTGTGTGAAATATTATCACAACATAAGCAACATCCTTGCCCACATTTAAAAGTGCCATTTAATATCGAAATTTTTTTGGGAATAGATGACTTGGTATTACGAACACGGCTTGGTGCCAATATATTTCTCAAATTTGATGACCGTCTGAAGGTTATACCCGGTTTATCTGGTAAAACCTCTTTAAGAAATGGATCGTTTTTCAGGATGTGCCAGTGTTTGGACAAAATTGATCTTATAGAATTGTGACCACTGTTGTATGCTGTAATAAAATTGTTTGGGAATTTGTTAGTATTCTTAATAGCATTTGTTTTACCAATTTCATTTGTGCAATCAGCACATGTCGACACCAATTTTACAGGGACAACACAGGACTTTTGAGTCAGTAGGGCCGCTCTGGAGCGAGCGCCCTTAATTAATTGAATTGGAAAATTATTTTCCTTAAATCTACCCTCAAGTATGTTGCATTCCTTTTCAAAATTGTGGTCAGAAGAACAATTCTTCCTTATTCTCCTGAACTGTCCAAACGGCACATTCCTAATCCACGGGGGGTAATGGGCACTTTTAAAATCAATATAACTGTTCACATCGACTGTTTTAAAATGTGTTCTGGTATTAAAATTATTAGTAGTTCTATCATAGTCAATGGTGAGATCTAAAAAATCAATGCTCGTGACAGAAAAAGTGTAAGTAAAAGATATTCCATAATTATTTCTATTGATCATATCCATAAAACAAATTAATTCATCTTCCCTCCCATTCCACACAATAAATAGATCGTCAATAAAACGTTTGTATAAAAGAATGTTGTTCCTATAATTATGATCATTGAGGATATACTTCTCCTCAAATTCCCCCATGTAAAGGTTGGCGTATGACGGGGCAAATCTAGAGCCCATGGCACAGCCCTTTATTTGGTTATAAAAATTATTTCCAAAACTAAAAACATTATGTTTGAGTATATATTCCACACAATTAGTTAAAAATTGGATTTGTGCTATTGCGAGCATAGGATTAGAGGCTAAAAATGTTTCCACCACTTCAAGGCCCTTATCATGAGGTATATTACTATATAATGCAGTGACGTCTGCTGTTAAAAAACATATATTGGTAAGAGAGGGGTCGACTATTAGATCCTGTAACTCTTTAATCAACTGAGTGGAATCTCTCAAGTAGGAAGGCAGTTGAAGCACAAATGGTTGGAGATGTAAATCGATGTAATGGGACAAATTGCTCGTAAGCGACCCAATGCCCGAAATGATTGGCCGGCCTGGAGGGTTAGTCACACATTTATGTATCTTGGGGAGGTGATACATGAATGGTAAACTAGGACATGATACATTTAGAAAATTCTTTTCTTTTTTAGTTAAAAGCCCATCATGAAAAGCCGTGTCAATCAAATGTCTATACTCACCTATATAAGTGGGAAGTGGGTTAACCATTAATTTTAAATAGAATGAACTGTCAGATAGTATCCTAGAGGTCTCATTTAAATAGTCACTTTTGTTCTGAATAACAATACCCCCACCTTTGTCCGCAGAGCGGATAACAATGTCTTCATTATTGCGTAAAGATTTGATCGCTCGTCTCTCATTAATAGTCAGATTATCCGGCATGAAATGGGGTTTGTCTAGTGCCCGAAACTCATTACCAACCAATGCGGAAAATGTTTCCACAAATGAACCCTGGTGATGAATTGGATAAAAATTAGATTTTGGGTGTACTTCCACACTTAGAGCCTTTTGGGCGGGTTCATACTCAAGGGTGTCACTTATTACAGAAGTTGCTGCAGAATATTTAGCCAGAGAGAAATGTCTCGATAAGGTTAATTTTCTAATGAACCTGTTAAGGTCCATAAAAAGTTCAAAAGTGTCAGGGGGGGCCACTGGACAAAACGACAGCCCCTTACCTAGTAAACTTGTTTAAAAATCATTTAACTCGTATGAAGACAGGTTAAAAAGTTTCACTGTATATTCCTTTGTTTTTTTGACTGTAGGTGAGGCAATGACGGGTTTTTGTTTCCTACCACCCCTCTTTCCTCTATATCTATTTCCGTTTCTAGTTTTCTTTTTGTCGAGATTTTTTGTATTGTTGGAAAAAAACTGGTTATAGTTTGAGTTTTGGGACTCAAGATATAAGGTATTAGGCAATCTTTGCTTTTCAATACCGGAGTTATCGGGGGCATGGTTAATTCCGATGGAAGGCCCAAAAAAGAAATAGTGGAGGTGGTATTATCAGTAGACGTAGAAGGACAATCAAGAGGAAATACATTATGTGTTAAAATATGTGCATTATGCTGTGTAGCCCCTACTGAGTTATCAGCATTCAACGGGGACTCTATATCATGTACTGAAAACACAAGCTGTTGACTAACAATTTGTTTCCCGTTCTGGTTTCACTTTTGCTCAGTTGATCATTGTTAATAGGTCTGGCTTTTATCTCAAATTTATTTCATGGTATTATAATTATAATGGTCTACTTTACATATTTACTTTTGTTGGTCCTATGGTCCCTTTTTTCTGAATCATCCCTAGATTAACAATTCATTTTTAATTCAGTCTTGATCGTTTATATACTTATATTTATATACTCTTTTGGTTTGGTTCTATAGACAATTATTGTCGATTTTTAGATTATATATATATTTTTTAGAGAGATATATGTGTGTTTATATTAGAATGGGTCAATATTGTTGTTGTGTTAACATTAACGTCACTTGCTGTTTTTAGACATTTCTTCTATGTTGAACTCGAGAGACTAGAGAGAGATTTATGTGTGTTTATATTTATATTTTACTCATATATATATATTTATATATTTTCCATGTATTGCCTTCTTATTTCTACTGTGATTGGCATCATGTTCTTTCTGAAGTGTAATGGTGTATGTACACATTACAAACCTCTTTTAGTCCGGCTTTCTTGTTCTCCGGAGCTGTCCACGGTTCTGATTTTTGAACAGCTACGTGGGAGCCTGTTTGGCTTATTGCCGGGTTTCTGCGTTTTTCTTTGTATTAGTGCAGCCATTGGTCTGCATCTTTTCCATGCATGGTAGTTTTAATTAAATCCTTTAAAATATATTCATTATGTAAGTATATTAAATATATTCATTGATTATTCATTATGCTAAGAGGTTTCTGGACTTTACAAAATGTAAATTTATGCATTTTTTTACTGCTTTCCATCTCATTCATTATTATATTTTAGTAGTACAATGGTGTAATGGTTCGTGTTCACATTACAACCTTTGTTCTTTGATCCGGTTATTTCTCTTTCCCTGAGCTGTCCATGGTTCTGATTCTCGGGCGGCTATGTA
Organism: Rhinoderma darwinii; assembly: GCF_050947455.1. Taxonomy (NCBI): domain Eukaryota; kingdom Metazoa; phylum Chordata; class Amphibia; order Anura; family Rhinodermatidae; genus Rhinoderma; species Rhinoderma darwinii. The sequence continues at coordinate 7,226,217 of NC_134695.1, forward strand.
GTTGCACAGCCGGTCTTTTGACGGGCGCTGCCTTTTTCTCTATAATATTGCAGATATATGTTTCACACATTTTTAGGCTTATGATAGTTGTAATTTGAATTATATTTATTCTAATTTATTCATTGATTATTCAATATACTTACAGGTTTTCGACCTAACTAAATGTACACATAAGTAATTTTCATCTTTAGATCCTATTGATTAATTAATCATTACGTATGTTATATTGCTTTTTCAGACATTTTTCAGCTGCCCCTATTATAGTAATTGTCTTTTCGTTAAGCGGGCGCAATTTTTCGGGCATTTCTATGTGCGGGCTGTCTTTCCCGATGTTTTCACTTTTTTACTAATTCATTTATTTTAACTAATTTGTAAATATTATGTGTCAGTTTTGGTGTTTGTTTAAACATTAATGTCATTTGTTATTCTTAGACACCTTTTTCTGTTAAACTGGAGATCTGTGTAACTGATTACGTCATTGTTGCCCCCTGACCCTGATCACATTGGCGGCTTTTTTATCCGCGTGGTGCTTATAAATTTGCCTTGTTTTAACTGCATTTCATATGGCCTGAGGAAGATGCCGGTTCGGCATTGAAACGCGTAGCCTACTAATAAATACTATCATTAATTTCTGCATCCTCATTGAGTAGCAGCGCCGTGGTTACATCCCTCTTTTTTCTACCTCAAAATTGCCAATATTGTATGGTTACACTTGGTGTCACCGTTTGGGATTTCGGCAGCAGCACTCTTTACGATCTACATCCTTTTCGAAGTGATTGACCTATTCAGCTGTGGTAACATCCATTCGTCATACTCTGACTGTCTGATTGGGCTTACTCACACTATGTGGCGCCGTGTTTGTTTCTTTGTTTTATCATCGGTATCCCTGGCGGCAGTGGGAACCAGGGTAATAATAGGGGTTAGTGATAGCCTTGTTACTGGCTAATGCTAAGCCCCAGCCTTAGTAATTGAACGCTGTCAATCAGACAGCAGCCATTACTAAGGCTATAATAAAGTATTGAAAAAAACAGACATAAGAATTTTTTTTTATTGAAATCAAAACTCCCCCATGCAACCCTCTTTCACAATTTTTTATTTTTTTTTTAAAAGTAGTTAATTGAAGTAGTCCAATGAATCTACGACGTGGTCCAGCGGAACCTTCCAAAAAAAGGTTAGCAGTAAAAATTTTAAAAAAACTTACATTTGCCACGATAGAAACCCCTGCTCCTCTGTTTGCTCATGTAGGCCACAGCCTGGTTTAGGCCTGAGGCCTACAAGAGATCGGGAGCACGCTGATGATGTCGAACTGCCCGGCACGATGACGTCACTGCATCATGCCGTCCACGCCGGGCCACTGAACTCATAAAAATCATAAGTCAATTAGGTAATAAAAAGGGGGCATAGAAGATGCGTTAAACCATTTTCAGTGTTAATGCTGCGTTGTTGATCTATGATACTAAAGTAACACAGTAAGAAGAATTCTTTAAATCTTTTCTATACCTCAAACAGCACTTTAGCAAATAAACAACAAATGTTTTCCTATTTAAAAAAATGGATATATTGCTTGTTTGTTGTGTAAAGCTAGTAATGAGAAAACTCTGATAGATTGGTGGGGGGGGGGGGGGCGTCTTTTTATAAATTGCCTCAGGCAGCAGAGGGGTTAGGTTCAGCCCAGAGCGGACCCCCTTCCATTTAGGTGCAAATCATCTGCAGAATACAGTTTGTACCCCAATGAAAAGTCAGCCCAGTGCTCTAGGAACCCAAAGCCTTCTCCTCTACACCAAGACTTAAGCCATGCATTTAACTCCCTGAGCTCTTGCTGTCTTTCCTGTGATTCGCATGACACGGGCAGTATTCCTGAGAATACTACCTTGGAGGTCCTTCCCTTCAACTTGTAGCTTAGTTCTTTTAAATTATTCTTAAGGCTCCTCCACCTACCATTTATTCTGTCGTTGGAACCTACATGGACCACAACAGCTGGATCATCACCAGCCCCTCCCAGCAATTTGTCCACCCTTTCCACCACATGCCGAACCCTGGCACCAGGGAGACAGCAAACCATTCGGTTGAGGCGGTCTTGGCGACAAATTATTCTATCCGTCTTCCTGATTATAGAATCCCCTACAACTATCAATTGTCTTGCCTTACCATCCCGCCGACTACTAGCTGGGCTGTTCTCCTGGCTGTTATGGAGATCAGTATCCACTAGGGCTGCCATTTCTGAGACCGACACCCTCGCATCATCACCCAACTTGGCAATTTTGCTTGGAATGTCAGAAACAGGATTGGCCTTCCTTTTCTTTGACCCCTTTCTACTGCCCCTAACTACATTAACCCAGCTACTTGCCTGATCCTGTTGACCCATGTCTTCACCCTCCAGTTCTACCCCACTAACTGCATGCTCCGTAAGCAGCAAGCTCCACTCAAGATTGTCTATCTTCCTCAGTGTTGCATTCTGCTCCTCCAGATCTCCAATGCGAGCTTCCAGGTGACCAACATGCTCACATCTGTCACAGAGGTATTCACCCTGGAACTCCGGCTCCAGTCGTGCATACATATGGCAAACTGTGCTCTGAAGAAAACCTCCAATCTTGCTATGCATAATCCGAGTTACAACAAAACAGTGAATAATTGTCAAAGTAAAAGAAAAGAAAAGTACTTACTGGGGCTTTAACTCCTCTTTTTAACTCAGACAGAGCCAAGCTCAAACTGAGTTCTAATTTACATCACCTGAGACCAATTAACCCCTCCCCCTAGTCAGCTGCTCAGCTGGAAGGAATACAGATTCACAAACACAGAAATACAGCAACACAATCCGGTTTTATAACTCCACTTATTTCACAAGCCACTTAGTCCACCAAGCTCAGACAAGTTCTGGTGGCCGACGCTGCCCAAAGACGTCATGGACTTTGTCTCCACCTGTATGGTGTGTGCAGCAAACAAAGTTGCCCACTCCAGATCAGCCGGTCTGCTCCAACCACTACCTGTGCCCGATGCCCCCTGGCGGCATATTGCTATGGACTTTGTCACAGATCTGCCTCTCTCTGCGCGATGCAGTGTGATCTGGGTGGTGGTGGTGGATCGTTTTTCTAAAATGGCTCATTTTGTTCCCCTGGCTGGCCTGCCTTCTGCTGCTCGACTGGCCAATCTCTTCATACAACACATCTTCCGTCTGCACGGCTTGCCCCTGCAAATTGTCTCGGATCGAGGGGTCCAGTTCACCTCAAAGTTCTGGAGAGCACTCTGCGGCCTACTCGGTGTGAAGTTGGACTTCTCCTGAGCTTATCATGCTCAGTGCAATGGACAAGTCGAAAGGGTTAACCAAATTATGGAGAACTATCTGCGGTATTTTGTCTCCAGATGACATGATGACTGGGTGCAGCTGCTCCTGTGGGCGGAGTTCTCCTATAATAACCATACCAGTGAGTCCACCACCTCCAGTCCGTTCTTCATAGTCTACGGCCAACATCCTCGAATACCCCTGCCTGGCTCTACTATGTCCCAGGTGCCTGCAGCCGACTCTACCTTCAGGAACTTTCTGCAGATATGGCAGCAGACACGATCTTCTATTCTGCTAGCGGTGGACCGCATGAAGAGAAAGGCAGACACTAGAAGACAAGAACCTCCCCAGTTTCTTCCAGGTACAAAGGTCTGGCTGTCTTCCACGAGTATCTGGCTGAGGGTGCCATCTTGCAAGTTTGCTCCCAGGTTCCTTGGACCCTTCGAGATTCTACTACAGATCAATCCTGTGTCGTACAAGCTTCGACTGCCTCCTACCCTCAAGATCCCTAACTCCTTCCACGTCTCCTTGCTAAAACCCGTGGTCCTGAAGCACTACTCCAGGAGTCCTAGTTCCGCAGTGGCTCCTGGCGGTACATCTGGAACTTTCGAAGTGAGGGAGTTCCTGGCCACCAAGAAAGTGGGAGGAAGGACGTTTTATTTTGTGGATTGGAGGGGATTTGGTCCAGAGGAGAGGTCTTGGGAGCCAGAGGAGAACATCGATGCTCCTGTCCTCGTGAAGAAGTTTCTCTCCCGCTCTGGTCCCAAGAGGAGGGGGCGCAAGAGGGGGGATACTGTAACGTCTATGGCCGGGGGCAGTCGTTCAGACATACCCTCTGACGGCCATGGACATCTGTCTTCTCTGCGTCAGCTCCCTCCAGGGATACGCCGGCACCCACTTCCAGGTCCTCGGACTGTTTCCCGCTTGTGCACGGCCTTAAAGGGCCAGTACACGTCCAGCTGTTACCAACCAATAACTAGCCCGAATGGCTGCTGGACTATAAAAAGGGGCTATTCCCACTTGTTCCTCACCTGAGCGTTGTTGTATACCTAAGTTTGTCTTGCAAATGGTCTCCCAGTGTTTCCTAGTTCCCAGTGTTACCCGTTCCTGCTGCCTGTACCCTATATCCCGTGCTATTGTATCTACTGTGAAAGTCAAGTCGTGGCTTCCGCTGCATGTATGACATCCTCCGGACACTGAAGCACCGCATTGTATCACTAGCTCAATAGCAGCAGCTCTACGAGGGCTCTTATCTCCTGTGCAGCGGGGAGAATAAACCTGTTTTTCCCTCTGCTTACACAGCCCGGGAGATAAGAGGTAAGAAGTGCTGCTGGTGATACAAGAATATGAAGCAGAGCTTAGAGGGTATAGTAGCAACATGGGTAATATTTTTTTTTTTGGGGGGAGGTATGGTGTGAGGAGGCTCCGGGCAGCAGCAGCCTGACAGACATTACATAGTGACACAGACATCACATACTATACTCACTGTGTCAGGCGTCTGCTGCTGCTGCTTGTCGCCTCCACTGCATTCAAACCTCCCGCCACCTGCATGACGTCTCCTCCTCCTTGTCTCCTCCACACACGCTGTCAGCCGCTGTGTAAGAGGAGGATGAGGGGCGTGCACTATGTGAACAGTGGGCCCTTATGATTTTACTTTGATGCAAAGAACGGGCCCCGGCTCTATGATGGGACCTGTTCCTTTCACCAAAGTGAAATCATAAGGGTCTGTGAGCAAATGCATTCCAGCAGTGGAGCGTGGGCCCCCATTATTTCAAATTTATGACTGGGGCCCTTACGGCAGTACCGCCAGTACTGGCCTGATGGTGGCCATGCCTGCATACCTCCTCTCTGTGGCCGATGTCTACTTCCCCAGAGAAGTCAGCGCATCCAGCTGCTATGTACTGCAATGGCCGCCTGGGGGCGCGTGCTGGTTCCAGCCTTAAAGGGCCAGCGCACGCATATGTAATTATTTCCCAGACCAACCTGGACTATGAAAAGGGCCCTGCCCTTCCACTCTTTGCCTGAGCTTTGTTGTAGTTTTCCCATGTCTGTTTTGCAAATGGTCCTGTAAAGGATCTGCCAGGCACAGCTTCAGGGTTAACTTCCTTAGGTAATGAGTCTTCACCTGAGTCTATCTCTCTGAGACTGACTCCAGCTTCCACCACTCAGGCTGGCAGGCTTAGGAGTGGGAGAGCTTATCGCAGCCTGGCCAGACTCAGCTAGCTCCCGCCCTCTGTCTATTTATACCTGCCTTTCCTTTTCCTCCTTGCTTGTGATTCTTTCCGTGTGATTTCCTGGCCCAGCTACAGCTCCTAACAATTTGATCCTGCTCCATTCTGACCCTGGCTTTCTGACTACTCTTCTGCTCTGCGTTTGGTACCTCGTTCTCTCCTGGTTTGACTTGGCTCGTTCACCACTCTGTTGCTCACGGTGTTGCCGTGGGCAACTGCCCCTTTCCCTTTGCTTTATATTCCCTTGTATTTTTTGTCTCGTGCACTTACTGAGCGTAGGGACCGCCGCCCAGTTGTACCCCGTCGCCTAGGGCGGGTCGTTGCAAGTAGGCAGGGACAGAGTGGCGGGTAGATTAGGGCTCACTTGTCCGTTTCCCTACCCCTATCATTACATAATCACAAGCCCATATACCTAGTCTACCCTGGTCCCTGACACTACTATGGACCCCCTTGAGACCCTGGCTCAGCAAATGCAGGGTCTCTCCCTACAGGTTCAGGCCCTGGCTCAGAAGGTCAACCATCCTGAGGCTACCTTGGTGGTTCCCCTCACCTCAACTCCTGAACCCCACCTCAAGTTGCCCGACCGGTTCTCAGGGGACCGGAGGGCTTTTCTCTCCTTTCGGGAGAGTTGCAGGCTTTACTTTCGCTTAAAGCCCCACTCCTCAGATTCTGAGAGCCAGCGAGTGGGTATAATTATGTCCCGGCTCCAGGACGGGCCCCAAGAATGGGCCTTCTCCTTGGCTCCTGACGCCCCTGAACTTTCCTCCGTTGATCTTTTCTTTTCTGCTCTCGGACTCATTTATGACGAGACTGACGAGACTGCCTTTGCCGAGAGTCAGCTGGTGACCTTACGTCAGGGTAAGAGACCTGTTGAGGAGTATTGTTCTGACTTTAGGAAGTGGTGCGTAGCTTCTCGGTGGAATGACCCTGCCTTAAGGTGCCAGTTTAGGTTGGGTCTGTCGAATGCCCTGAAAGACCTGCTAGTTAGCTATCCCTCTTCTGACTCCCTAGACCAGGTTATGGCTTTAGTGGTACGACTTGACCGACGTCTCAGGGAACGACAACGCGAACGTTTATGTGTTTTCTCCTCCGACTCCCCCATGATGCCTCCCGAGGTTCCGTTGCTTCGTTCTTCCCCGGAAGACTCAGAGGTACCTATGCAACTCGGGGCCTTCGTGTTCCCCCAACAACGTAGAGATTTCCGCAGGAAGAATGGTCTCTGCTTCTACTGTGGGGATGACAAGCATCAAGTGAACAACTGTCCTAAGCGTAAGAATGCAGCCGGAGAACTTCCGCGCCTAAGTGATCATCGGGGAGGTCACTTGGGCGCACAAATATTTCCCGTAAATATGAAACGTAATAAGATCTTGCTTCCCTTTCAGGTCTCTTTTGGTGGTAGGTCTGCTACCGGCAGCGCCTTGGTGGATTCAGGGTCCTCTGCTAATATCATGTCTGTGGAATTTGCTATGTCTCTTGCTATGCCTTTGATTGATTTGCCTAAACCTGTCCCGGTAGTGAAAATCGACTCCACTCCTCTTGCTAATGGTTATTTTACACAGCATACCCCTGTTTTTGAACTCCTTGTTGGCTCCATGCATTTGGAGCAGTGCTCTGTACTGTTTATGCAGGGATTATCGTCCGATTTGGTTTTAGACCTTCCCTGGTTGCAGTTGCATAATCCCACGTTTGACTGGAATACTGGGGAGCTTACCAAATGGGGTAATGTATGTTTGACGTCATGTTTTTCTGTTAATTCTATTTCTCCCCCTGAGGAGGTGAACACGCTACCTGAGTTTGTTCGGGACTTCGCTGGTGTTTTCTCTAAGGAGGCCTCCGAAGTGTTACCTCCTCATAGAGAATACGATTGCGCTATCGAATTGGTACCAGGAGCTAAGCTTCCTAAGGGTAGGATATTTAATCTTTCTTGTCCCGAACGTGAAGCCATGAGAGAGTATATCGAGGAATGCCTGGCCAAGGGTTACATTCGCCCCTCTACTTCTCCGGTAGGTGCTGGCTTCTTCTTCATAGGGAAGAAGGATGGTGGTCTTAGGCCATGCATTGACTACCGTAACCTGAATAAGGTCATTGTAAGGAACCAGTATCCCCTTCCTTTGATTCCTGATCTCTTTAATCAGGTTCAGGGGGCCCAATGGTTCTCTAAGTTTGATCTACGGGGGGCGTATAACCTTATCCGCATCAAAGAGGGGGATGAGTGGAAGACTGCGTTTAACATGCCCGAAGGTCATTTCGAATACCTCGTCATGCCCTTTGGGTTGTGTAATGCGCCGGCGGTCTTCCAGAATTTCATAAATGAGATTTTGAGAGATTACCTGGGGATATTTCTTGTAGTGTACCTTGATGACATACTGGTGTTTTCCAAGGACTGGTCCTCCCACATTGAGCATGTCAGGAAGGTGCTCCAGGTCCTTCGGGAAAACAAACTGTTTGCAAAAACCGAAAAATGTGTGTTTGGGGTACAGGAGATACCATTTTTGGGTCAAATCCTCACTCGTCATGAATTCCGCATCGACCCCGCCAAGGTTCAGGCTGTGGCAGAATGGGTCCAACCTGCCTCCCTGAAGGCGTTACAGTGTTTTTTGGGGTTCGCTAATTATTACAGGAGATTCAATGCTAACTTCTCGGTCATCGCTAAGCCTCTTACGGACCTCACTCGCAAAGGTGCTGATCTCCTCCACTGGTCTCCAGAGGCTGTCCAGGCTTTTGAGGTCCTTAAGAAGTGCTTTATCTCGGCCCCGGTGCTGGTTCAGCTCAACCAAATGGAGCCATTTATCGTGGAAATTTACGCATCCGAGGTGGGAGTGGGGGCTGTCTTGTCCCAGGGTACCAGGTCCCTCACCCATCTCCGCCCCTGTGCCTACTTCTCCAGGAAGTTTTCGCCCACTGAGAGTAACTATGATATTGGCAACCGCGAACTCTTAGCCATTAAATGGGCATTTGAAGAGTGGCGCCACTTCCTGGAGGGGGCTAGGCACCAGGTAACAGTCCTTACCGACCACAAGAATCTGGTTTTCCTAGAATCTGCCCGGAGGCTAAACCCGAGACAAGCTCGATGGGCGCTATTTTTTACCAGATTCAACTTTTTGGTTACCTATAGGGCTGGGTCTAAAAATATTAAGGCCGATGCACTGTCGCGTAGCTTCATGGCCAGCCCTCCTTCGGAGGAAGATCCTGCTTGTATTTTGCCTCCCGGTATAATCATTTCTTCTATTGATTCTGATTTAGTCTCTGAAATTGCAGCTGATCAAGTTTCAGCCCCCGGGAACCTTCCTGAGGACAAGCTGTTTGTTCCCCTGCAATACCGGCTAAGGGTACTTAGGGAAAATCATGACTCCGCACTATCTGGTCATCCAGGCTTCCTGGGTACCAAACACCTCATTGCCAGAAACTATGGGTGGCCTGGCTTGCCTAAAGACGTTAAGGCCTACGTCGCCGCTTGTGAGGTTTGTGCTAGGTCCAAGACTCCCAGGTCCCGACCAGCGGGCTTACTACGTGCGTTGCCCATTCCCCAGAGACCTTGGACACATATCTCCATGGATTTTATCACCGATTTGCCTCCATCCCAAGGCAAGTCGGTGGTGTGGGTGGTAGTAGACCGCTTCAGTAAGATGTGCCACTTTGTGCCCCTCAAGAAACTACCCAACGCCAAGACGTTAGCTACCTTGTCACCCTGACGAGTGACATTAATACGGATAAATGGTTTACAGATGCTAGGGAGGTTTTCTCAGACAAAGAACTGATACCACAATCCCAAAATTTGAGCATCACTGCCTCTTTCCGACATCTCACCAAAACCTATAAAGACCACATTAGATCCTGGTGGGAAATCCAAACCCTAGAGACCTATATTAAAAACAAAATTGTTCCAAGGGGCCTTAGGATTTCCCTTATCCCGGCGGTGAGGGTTCGCTCCCCGGAGCTCCTTAAAAAGTGGGAGAAAGAATCGATCGAATCCTCGCTGAGGTTTATGGGAATCCTCTTAGAGGAAGAACAGGGTAGCCTGGCACGGAGTAGTCAAGAATTAAAAGAGTGCATTACTGCAGTCAAAAAATTTAACAATAATTCAGAATTTGAAAGAAAAGAGGCGGTGTTACAACAAACAATAGAGAAGTTCACGTGTCACATTAAAGAAAGGAAGCATTTCCAATTTGTACGTGACACGGTGGACTTCAAAGAAGGAAGGATTTTTGACTACAGTGCCAGGTCTGGTGCATCTCATGAACCTGACACCGATCCCTCTTCATCTGAACAGGAGCAATCAGACTCTGAGTTTGGTAGGATTCCAACCAGAAGAGGTCAGGGAGGGAATGAGACTGGTAGATACCAGACTCGTCAAAACTTTAGAGGCAGAAGCAGAGGAAAGAATCAGCATCGGGGTGGTTTTTTAGCCAAGAACCACACGATTTCAGATTACCTTCTGCGGGACAGAAGGGAGCTATAGGCACCTCATTGGGGAATAGTGACAGACTTCGGATAGTGAACCTTTCCACTCGTATTTTGACAGCAGAAGAGGTGGAAGTGCTGAGTAGGGGTCTCACATTTGTCCCGACCAACAAATTTAATCTTTTTACGTGGGTTAAGGACCTCAACCTCTTTGCCAGAAAACTTAAGTGGAAAAAGTTCTTTAAGATGCATAATAAGCGACAATGCCTGGAACTAGGTATTATGGAAGAGGATCTTCCACACTTCAGACTATTAGAGGATCTTTGGGAGGAAGGTCACAGGGAGGAGGGCAAGGGCCCATTTACGGAGCTAAGGGTCCCATCAACCAAATATGCACCCCTTAGTGACAATACCTCCATTGATGTTTTTGTGAAGGTAGTGGAGGATCAACTCAAATTGATTAATCATAAGGAGCACGGCTCCAACTTTTCCAGTAGAGAGATGGCAGCTTTGTTATCTTTAGAGAGGGACGATAACATCATTATTAAACCCTCGGACAAAGGGGGTAATATAGTGGTGTTAAATCGCTCACAATACAGTAAGATGTGCCATGACATTCTGGATGATCGAGACTGTTATGGGGTCCTACCCAGCAACCCAATGAGTATATTTAAGGAGAAATTAAAAAATATCCTTGGCCCAGCAAAATCGGATAACCTCATAAACGATAGGGAAATTAACTTCATGTTGAAAGAGTTCCCATTAACGGCAACATTTTACAGCTTACCCAAGGTACATAAGGGCTTGTACCCTCTCAAGGGTCGTCCCATAGTGTCTGGGATTGACAGCCTCACTCAAAATGCGAGCGTATACCTTGATCAGGTCCTTAGGCCATTCGTGGTGTCCCTGCCATCATACGTGAGGGACACCATGGATGTGCTGAGGAGGCTTGAGGGTATACGGTGTGATGGCCAGACACTATTGGCATCTCTTGATGTAGAGTCCTTATATAGCTCCATTCCACATAGTCAGGGATGTAGAGCTATCGAACACTTTTTGATGGATAAAGGGGTACAATACCAGGCCCACAATAAATTTGTGATTGAACTATTGAGGTTTGTCCTAGAACACAACTTCTTTTTATTTGATCAAAAGATCTATCACCAACTCAGAGGAGTGGCCATGGGTAGTCCATGTGCACCCACCTTTGCGAACCTATATCTGGGCTGGTGGGAAAAGGAAGTTGTGTTCAGCGAGCTCATGGACAAATGGTCATCATGCATTCTGCTCTGGATGAGATTCATAGATGATGTTCTCATTCTATGGACAGGGACCAGGGAGGAATTTAAGGAATTTGTGGAGATCTTGAATGCCAATGAACTAGGTCTTTTTTTCACATCCGAAATTCAAGATACTAGAATCACCTTCCTGGACATCACGATATCCAAGACGGACACAGGGCTGTTAGAAACCAACATGTATCGCAAAGAAACGGCGACCAATAGCCTACTACAATGGGAAAGTTGTCATCCAATTAATCTGAAGAGAGGCATACCGAAGGGCCAATATCTCAGGGCACGGAGAAACTGTTCGACCATCAGGGACTTTAGTGTATCCGCACGTGACCTTGAAAATAGGTTCAGACATAGGGGTTACCCTAGGGAGGTGCTGAGAGGTGCATATCAGAATGCGTTGGGTTGCAATAGAGACGACCTGCTCAACCCTAAACCAAAGGATATGCATGAAGAACCCATTAGAGTTATTGGTACTTTTGACTCAGCTAATAGAGAGGTGAGGGAGGTCCTCAAACGTTTTTGGGGCATCCTAAAGGCAGATCCTGATGTGGGGACCCTGGTTGGGGACGCCCCGCTCATTACCTATAGGAGGGGACGCAATCTCAGGGACCGTTTGGTCCATAGCCACTTACTACCGGTCACACAATGTGGCACATGGCTGGAAAATAGTGCTAAAGGGACATATAGATGTGGAACATGCAGGGCCTGCGAATCCATACTATGCAGTAAGAATTTTACAAGTACTCATACTGGCAAAACCTTTGATGACAGGTCATTCATAAATTGTAAAACAAAGGGTATTGTTTATCTCATGACATGTAAATGTGGCCTACAATACGTGGGGAAGACCAAAAGGGAATTCAGGAGAAGGATACGGGACCACATTGGTGACGTCAGAAGGAAAGTAGATACCCCAGTAGCAAGACATGTGTGGTCCTGCCATGACGGGGATGCTACATCCTTGGCTTTCCAAGGTATAGAACAGGTGAGACCCCTCCCTAGAGGGGGGGACCTGGACAGGAAAATACTCCAAAAAGAGGCTGAATGGATATTTAGATTGCAGACTGTTAGCCCGCAAGGCATTAATGAACAAATCTCCTATTCGTGTTTCCTCTAATTACACTATTTTACCTGATGTTCAGTCTGGGCATGTACACAATGTACCATAGACTTCATTTTAACATACCTAGACATGCAATTTTCTATTTATACCTGTGTTCTCATGCACACCATGCGGTTTCTACCGCGGTTTTTTTTGCACCGCGGTAGAAATTGACACTATTGGATATATACATCTTATATACGACATAGGTATTTTTTCTTGTTGGCCAATAGTGCGCTATTGAACTTTTTACCATTAGCCGCAAAATAATCTGACGTTGCGCCCTCCCTAGGTCTATTTAGTACGGGTTGGCCGCAATCTCTTTTTTCTACTCATGCTTAGTATGTTATGGGACACTACCCACTTTTGATCTCGGACGGATATGGGGTTGAATTATGGTATTTTGGGGAGTCAGTCTCGGAGTGAGACGATTCCCTCTACAATTGAGCTCCTCCCCATGTATTAACACAGCCCTTTTCTACAGGGCCGTATGTTACCATTATATCCACACGATGTATTTTTGTCAATTGACAACTAAGGAGCGCGTCTAGCGTCCCCCAGTTACCATGGACGCTTTTGTCGTCCAGGAACCCCCATCGGTTGCTAGGTCCTCGGGACCCCGCCTCCGGCACGTCACTAGTTGCCGTGTAATATGCGGATTGGCGGTTTACCTAGGGGACTACCTTTGGAGGGCGGGCTCTCAGCCTTTTTAAGCCCTTAGTTTCCTCGGCGCGCGTACGGCCAATGCATCAGTGCCGTGCATGCGTCTGGAGACTATGAATCAGCACAAAAACAGTGCTATCCAGTGCTGTTATATTGTTATCACCTCGATATTTGAAATAAATCAAAATCTATCAATCCCTGAGGAAGCATCACTTTACATGTGATGATGAAACGCGTAGGATTTAGATAGAGGATTTAGATAGACATTTTATGGCAAAGATATAGCGTTATTATACAATAAACAGATAGGTGGTTTCTTTGGGGGGAAAGAGATATTTATCACTCCACACCACCTATCATGTCGCAATCTTTTGCTTTAGCCTGGTCTGGCATCAACGGCTAGTAGAGCCACAATTTTATGAATTTAACCAATAAACTTATTTTTAATCGTTCTTCCAGGCAGTGAACTATATTGAATATTGAACGACAACCATTATCTAATTTCAGTGAATCTACCTTGTTTGTCAAACACATCCTGCGTCTCCATGGGGTCCCTGTCAATATTGTTTCGGACAGAGGGGTACAATTTGTTTCTTTGTTTTGGAGAGCCTTCTGTAAGAAGTTGGAGATTGATCTGTCCTTCTCCTCTGCTTTCCATCCTGAAACCAATGGCCAAACTGAGAGGACTAATCAATCTCTAGAACAATATTTAAGGTGTTTTATCTCTGACTGTCAATATGATTGGGTCTCATTCATTCCCCTCGCTGAATTTTCCCTTAATAACCGGGTCAGTAACTCGTCAGGGGTCTCCCCCTTTTTCTGTAATTTTGGGTTTAATCCACGGTTCTCCTCCGTTTCACCTGGTAGTTCCAACAATCCCGAGGTAGAGGTCGTTCATCGGGAACTGTGCACAGTCTGGGCCCAGGTTCAGAAGAACCTAGAGGCGTCCCAGAGCGTACAAAAAACTCAGGCTGATAGAAAACGTTCTGCTAACCCCTTGTTTATGGTCGGGGATCTGGTGTGGTTATCATCTAGGAACTTGCGTCTTAAGGTCCCGTCCAAGAAGTTTGCTCCCCGGTTTATTGGGCCGTATAAGGTCATTGAAGTCCTCAATCCTGTCTCCTTCCGGCTGGAGTTACCGCCATCTTTTCGTATACACGACGTGTTTCATGCCTCCCTCCTTAAACGCTGCTCCCCGTCCTTGGCTCCCTCGAGGAAACCTCCTGTTCCCGTTCTTACCCTTGAGGGGGTGGAATTCGAGGTGGCCAAGATTGTGGACAGCAAGATGGTCCAAGGCTCCCTCCAGTACCTGGTCCATTGGAGAGGATACGGGCCTGAGGAGAGGACTTGGGTACCCGCCCGGGATGTTCACGCTGGGGTATTGGTCAGGAAGTTCCACCTTCGTTTCCCCAGTAAACCAGGTCCGCTTAGAAAGGGTCCTGTGGCCCCTCATAAAAGGGGGGGTACTGTAAAGGATCTGCCAGGCACAGCTTCAGGGTTAACTTCCTTAGGTAATCAGTCTTCACCTGAGTCTATCTCTCTGAGACTGACTCCAGCTTCCACCACTCAGGCTGGCAGGCTTAGGAGTGGGAGAGCCTATCGCAGCCTGGCCAGACTCAGCTAGCTCCCGCCCTCTGTCTATTTATACCTGCCTTTCCTTTTCCTCCTTGCTTGTGATTCTTTCCGTGTGGTTTCCTGGCCCAGCTACAGCTCCTAACAATTTGATCCTGCTCCATTCTGACCCTGGCTTTCTGACTACTCTTCTGCTCTGCGTTTGGTACCTCGTGCTCTCCTGGTTTGACTTGGCTCGTTCACCACTCTGTTGCTCACGGTGTTGCCGTGGGCAACTGCCCCTTTCCATTTGCTTTATATTCCCTTGTATGTTTTGTCTCGTGCACTTACTGAGCGTAGGGATCGCCGCCCAGTTGTACCCCGTCGCCTAGGGCGGGTCGTTGCAAGTAGGCAGGGACAGAGTGGCGGGTAGATTAGGGCTCACTTGTCCGTTTCCCTACCCCTATCATTACAGGTCCCTTAGTATTTTCCTGCTCCCAGTGTTCCCTTGTCCTGCCTCATATATCCTGTGTCCCGTGCTGTGCCTTGTTTCCGAGCCTGTATAGTACCTGACTCGTGCCTTGCTCCGCTTGCTGGAATACTCCACGTCTGCTGCTGCCCGTCATCCCGGATACCATCCGCCATGTCTGACGCAGCCCACCACCTCCAGCCCCATCTGTGCCAGAGCCCTTGCCACCATCCGGACTATCCCAGGAACCCTTGTGATACACTCCTACAATAGACTTTGTGCATAGACAGTGAGATGATCAGCTGCCTCTCCGCTACGGCAGGGCGGTCTAGTGGGTCCACATGCCCTTATATCGTGACAATATGGTCACTCTATGGTTGTAATATTATATGGTCTGATGAGCTCCTGTGTATAACTGGCATCTACTACTACACTGCATTCCAAATTATTTTGCAAATGTTATTTTTCGCTGATTTTCCTAAATAGTCGATGCAAATGACAGTCAGTATAATCTTCAAGCCATCAACCGTTGGAGTATAATGCGAATTTTATTGAACAAATCTCCTAATGATAACAGATTTTTTTTTTAGAAGTAAAAAAACTCAAAATGCACTGTTTTAAATTATTATGCACAACAAAACATTTTAAAGGTTGTAAAGAGAACTAAAATGGTAATTTGTTGAATTTGCAGCATCAGGAGGTCATATTTACAGAAATCAAAAGATCTTTCAATAAAAAAAAAACTTAACAGGCCAAGTTACATGTTAACATAGGACCCCTTCTTTGATATCACCTTCACAATTCTTGCATCCATTGAATTTGTTAGTATTTGGACAGTTTCTGCTTGAATATCTTTGCAGAATGTCAGATTAGTCTCCCAGAGCTTCTGTTTTGGTGTGAACTGCCTCCCACCCTCATAGATCTTTTGCTTGAAGGATGCTCCAAAGGTTCTCAATAGGGTTGAGTTCAGGGGAAGATGGGGGCCACACCATGAGTTTCTCTCCTTTTATGCCCATAGCAGCCAATGACACAGAGGTATTCTTTGCAGCATGAGATGGTGCATTGTCATGCATGAAGATAATTTTGCTACGGAAGGCACGGTTCTTCTTTTTGTACCAAGGAAGAAAGTGGTCAGTCATAAACTCTACGTACTTTGCAGAGGTCATTTTCACACCGTCAGGGTCCCTAAAGGGGCCTACCAGCACTCTCCCCTTGATTCCAGCCCAAAACATGACTCCGCCACCTCCTTGCTGACGTCGCAGCCTTGTTGGGACATGGTGGCCATTCACCAACCATCCACTACTCCATCAATCTGGACCATCCAGGGTTGCACGACACTCATCAGTAAACAACACGGTTTAAAATTAGTCTTCATGTATTTCTGAGCCCACTGCAACCGTTTCTGCTTGTGAGCACTGTTTAGGGGTGGCCGAATAATAGCTTTATGCACACTTGCAAACTTCTGGAGGATCCTACATCTTGAGGTTTGCGGGACTCCAGAGGCACCAGTGGCTTCAAATACCTGTTTGCTGCTTTGCAATGGCATTTTAGCAGCTGCTCTCCTAATCCTATTAATTTGTCTGGCAGAAACCTTCCTCATTATGCCTTTATCTGAACTAACCCGTCTGTTCTCTGAATCAGCCACAAATCTTTTCACAGTATGATGATAACGCCTACGTTTTCTTGAAATATTGTAAAGGATCTGCCAAGCACAGCTTCGGGGTTAACGCCCATAGATAATCAGTCTGCACCTGCTTCTATGTCTGTGAGACTGACTCCATCTTCCACCACTCAGGGTGGCAGGCTTAGGAGTGGGAGAACCTATCACAGCCTGGCCAGACGGAGCTAGCTCCCGCCCTCTGTCTATTTATACCTGCCTTTCCTGTTCCTCCTTTGCTTGTGATTCTTTCCGTTTGGTTTCCTGGCCCTGCTGCAGCTTCTTGTACTATTGTCCTTGCTTCATATTGACCCCGGCTTGCTGACTACTCTTCTGCTCTGCGTTTGGTACCTCGTACACTCCTGGTTTGACTCGGCTTGTTTACTTCACTTGTTGCTCACGGTGTTGCCATGGGCAACTGCCCCTTTCTCCCCCTAGCTCTGTGTACCCTTGTCTGTTTGTCTGTCGTGCACTTATTGAGCGTAGGGACCGTCGCCCAGTTGTACCCCGTCGCCTAGGGCGGGTCGTTACAGGTAGGCAGGGACTGAGTGGCGAGTAGATTAGGGCTTACTTGTCTGTCTCCCCACCCCCCGTCATTACATAATCACAAGCCCATACCTAGTCTACCCTGGTCCCTGACACTACTATGGACCCCCTTGAGACCCTGGCTCAGCAAATGCAGGGTCTCTCCCTACAGGTCCAAGCCCTGGCTCAGAGGGTCAACCAGCCTGATGCTACCTTGGTAGTCCCCCTCACCTCACCTCTTGAACCCCACCTCAAGTTGCCCGACCGGTTCTCAGGGGACCGAAAGACTTTTCTCTCCTTTCGGGAGAGTTGTAGGCTCTATTTTCGTTTAAAGCCCCACTCCTCAGGTTCTGAGAGCCAGCGGGTGGGTATAATTATGTCCCGGCTCCAGGAAGGGCCCCAAGAATGGGCCTTCTCCTTGGCTCCTGACGCGCCTGAACTTTCCTCCATTGATCTTTTCTTTTCTGCTCTCGGACTCATCTATGACGAGACTGACAAGACTGCTTTTGCCGAGAGTCAGCTGGTGACCTTACGTCAGGGTAAGAGACCTGTTGAGGAGTATTGCTCTGACTTTAGGAAGTGGTGCTTAGCTTCTCGGTGGAATGACCCTGCTTTAAGGTGCCAGTTTAGGTTGGGTCTGTCGAACGCCCTGAAAGACCTGCTAGTTAGCTATCCCTCTTCTGACTCCCTAGACCAGGTTATGGCTTTAGCGGTACGACTTGACCGACGTCTCAGGGAACGACAACGTGAACAATTATGTGTTTTCTCCTCTGACTCCCCCATGATGCCTCCCGAGGTTCCGTTGCTTCGTTCCTCCCCGGAAGACTTGGTGTAAAGGATCTGCCAGGTACTACGTCTGTGTATACTCCCAGGATTAATCAGTCGACACCTGAGGCCAGACCTCTTAGACTGACACCGGCTCCCACCAACCAGGGTGGCAGGCTCAGGAGTGGGAGAGCCTATCGCGGCCTGGTCAGTCGGAGTTAGCTCCGCCCCCTGTCCATTTATACCTGCCGTGTTCTCTTCCTCAGTGCTTGTTATTCTTCTTGGATTCCTGGCCCCACTGCTGCCTTGCTCCAGCCTGCTTCTGCCGTGCTTCTGCCTTGCTTCAGTTCCGCTTATCCTGCTTCGCTTTGCCCCTGGCTTGCTTCCTGCTCCGTGCTCTCGTTGGTATACTCCACTTCATCCTGATCCTGACTACTCATTCACCGCTCCGTTTCCTCGCGGCGTTCCGTGGGCTACTGCCCCTTCCCTTGCGTGTTCCCTGTTTGTACTCCCTTGCACTTAGACAGCATAGGGACCGCCGCCAACTTGTACCCCGTCGCCCAGGGCGGGTCGTTGCAAGTAGGCAGGGACAGGGCGGTGGGTAGATTAGGGCTCACTTGTTCCCTTCACCTCCTTCCTGCCATTACACTCGGAGGTACCTATGCAACTCGGGGCCTCCGTGTCCCCCCAACAACGTAGAGATTTCCGCAGGAAGAATGGTCTCTGCTTCTACTGTGGGGATGACAAGCATCAAGTGAACAACTGTCCTAAGCGTAAGAATGCAGCCGGAGAACTTCCGCGCCTAAGTGATCATAGGGGAGGTCACTTGGGCGCACAGGTATTTCCCGTAAATATGAAACGTAATAAAATCTTGCTTCCCTTTCAGGTCTCTTTTGGTGGTAGGTCTGCTACCGGCAGTGCCTTCGTGGATTCAGGGTCTTCTGCTAATATCATGTCTGTTGAATTTGCTATGTCTCTAGCTATGCCTTTGATTGATTTGCCTAAACCTGTCCCGGTAGTGGGTATCGACTCCACTCCTCTTGCTAATGGTTATTTTACACAGCATACCCCTGTTTTTGAACTCCTTGTTGGCTCCATGCATTTGGAGCAGTGCTCTGTACTGTTAATGCAGGGATTATTGTCCGATTTGGTTTTAGGCCTTCCCTGGTTGCAGTTGCATAATCCCACGTTTGACTGGAATTCTGGGGACCTTACCAAGTGAGGTAATGAATGCTTGACGTCGTGTTTTTCTGTTAATTCTATTTCTCCCCCTGAGGAGGTGAACACGCTACTTGAGTTTGTTCAGGACTTCGCCGATGTTTTCTCTAAGGAGGCCTCCGAAGTGTTACCTCCTCATAGAGAATATGATTGCGCAATCAATTTGGTACCAGGAGCTAAGCTCCCTAAGGGTAGGATATTTAATCTCTCTTGTCCCGAACGTGAAGCCATGAGAGAGTATATCCAGGAATGCCTGGCCAAGGGTTACATTCGCCCCTCTACTTCTCCGGTAGGTGCTGGCTTCTTCTTCGTAGGGAAGAAGCATGGTGGTCTTAGGCCATGCATTGACTACCGAAGCTTGAATAAGGTCACTGTAAGGAACTAGTATCCCCTTCCTCTGATTCCTGATCTCTTTAATCAGGTTCAGGGGGCCCAATGGTTCTCTAAGTTTGATCTACGGGGGGCGTATAACCTTATCCGCATCAAAGAGGGGGATGAGTGGAATACTGCGTTTAACACGCCCAAAGGTCATTTCGAATACCTCGTCATGCCCTTTGGGTTGTGTAATGCTCCCGCGGTCTTCCAGAATTTCATAAATGAGATTTTAAGAGACTACCTGGGGGTATTTCTTGTAGTGTACCTTGATGACATACTTGTGTTTTCCAAGGACTGGTCCTCCCACATTGAGCATGTCAGGAAGGTGCTCCAGGTCCTTCGAGAAAACAAACTGGTTGCGAAGACCGAAAAATGTGTGTTTGGGGTGCAGGAGATACCATTTTTGGGCCAAATCCTCACTCCTCATGAATTCCGCATGGACCCTGCCAAGGTCCAGGCTGTGGCGGAATGGGTCCAACCTGCCTTCCTGAAGGCGTTACAGTGCTTCCTGAGGTTCGCTAATTATTTCAAAACTGTTTTTATTGATTTTTCTCCTAAAATTACATACAAAAATATGTCATTCAAAATGATAACATGTTGTACAGAAAATTCACATCCATCAGGAATCACATTTGGATTTTCATCATTGCAGGAAATGAGTGTGATAACATATCTTGAGCAGTTTAAATTCCATTAAGAATGTGGAACATATATTGATTTACATATCTTCTGATCAACAAGAAGGGAGGGAAAGGGGAGGTACGGGAGGGTGGTGGGTAGGAAGGTGGACTGGTGTTGTTAAGTTTAGCTAACATAGATGTTATTTATGATATTGATGAAGGCAAAGTATTCTAATCCCATTGTGTATGATATAGAAACTACTTTCCTACAATTACTCTTACCTAGTTCAAATTGAAGTTGCCCGGTCTTTCCATGGTCCCCATATTTTAAGATACTTCTTTCTAGTTAGCAGTTCCCAATGTGCCAGTTCCTCTAGTCTTTCTAATTCTGATACCTTGTTCACCCAATTACTCAACTGTGGGGGTTCTGTTGATCTCCAGCAACTTGGTATTAATAGCTTAGCTGCTGTGAGCAACAGGGTTGGAAGACAATGCTTCTTGGGGGTAAAACTGGGTGTCGGTTTCCACAATAGGATTAACTCAGGTGTTAAGTGTAAGTTTGTAGAGCAAATGTTATTAATTTTCTGTTCTATTTGCTGCCAAAAAGGCACAATAAGGGGGCATGTCCACCATATGTGTAAATAAGTACCTCTTGAGGTGTTACATCTCCAACACCGGTCCGTAACTTCTTGATCAATAGCATGTAGGACCACAGGCGTCTTATACCACCTAGTTAACAGTTTGTAGGAGCTTTCCTGTATTCTAGTACACCTAGAGAAACCTAATGCGTTAGACAGTATGAATTTAATTTCGGGCTCGGTCAATGATATATGGAGGTCTGTCGACCACTTTTCCATATAGCTTGGAGTCGGTGGGCAAGTCAGTGAGATCAGATGATTATATGAGGTAGATAGTATCTTACGCTGGGGTATAGAGCTCATGAGCATCTTATCTAACCAATTCTGAGGAGATGTTTGGATGGGTAGGGAGTTAAGCATAGCCGTGCAGCATTTCATAAAAGTGTGTTTAAAGAGGAAATCACGAGACTTTATTCCTAATTTATCAAATACCGTGGGGACACTTCTCTGCGGAGTATCAGTCATCAGGACGGAAACTTTCATGTGGTGTGGTATGTCCCACGGATCTGGTATTAGTGTAGAATCCCGATGTACATAGCAAGGCACTAAACGTAAAGGCATATGTGGTGAAGGCATCCTGAGCAAGTTCAATCTATTATGTGTGTCTTGCCATACTAGGATGGTTCCCTTTAAAAGAATGCTAGAGTATTGGTCAAGGTGTGAACTTTTGGCGAGACTCCACAGGGCCCTCTGTTCCCAGCTAAGCATAAGAGTATTCTCTACTTCCGTATAAAGAGAAGTCTGAGAGGGATGTTGCAGCTCAACCCATCTATTCAAGTGATTAGCAATATAATATGTGTGTATGTCGGACAGTCCCATACCTCCCATTTTAACCGAGTTAATCAGTTGTGTGTGCCTCTGTCTTGGTCTGTTCTTGTTCCATAGAAAATTCGAGAATATACGCTTTAGGGAGAGGAAGAATGATTTTGGTAGCCACAGTGGTAACGTCTGAATCAGGTATAAAATTTTTGGGACTATAAAAGTCTTTAGGAAATTTTTCCGCCCCATCCATGACATAAACGGGAACTTCAAGGAATCTAGTTGACGTTTAATAGCCGCTACTAGAGGTATATAGTTGAGGGTATACAATTGTGATGGGCAATTAGAAATGGTAATGCCTAGGTACGAGATTGATGTAGAAATCCATCGAAACTGAGATGTTCCCGTCACCGCAGCAACTACCTGTTGAGGTACAGAGACATTAAGGATCTCAGATTTACTATAGTTAATTTTAAAATTAGATATTGCACCAAATTCCGTAAAAGCTTGTGTTATGTTCCGAAGGGAGACAGATGGCTTAGTCACCAACAGTAGCAGATCGTCCGCAAAGGCAGCCGTTTTATGCGTGAATTGACCTATCTTCAGGCCAGCTATATTGTCATCTTGGCGGATCCTTTGTATCAAGGTCTCCATCACCATCACAAACAGTGTAGGTGATAGAGGGCATCCCTGCCTAGTACCATTTGAAATTTGAAAGGAATCCGACAATATGCCATTTACTCTGACTTTAGCACTCGGATTATGATAGAGTGTCAATATAGCTTGTATGAATTCAACAGGGATCCCAAATTTTGACAAGGTAGCTACCATATATTGCCAGCTCACCCTGTCAAAAGCCTTTTCGGCATCTGTGCTAAGTAGTGCCATTGGGGTGTGTGTCGAGCGAGCGTGTTGAACTAACCGAACTACTCTTGTAGTATTATCCTTACCCTGACGCCCTCCCACAAATCCCGTTTGTTCTGGGCCAATGAGTTTGGGCAGAAGCTTCCCCAATCTAGTCGCCAAAGCCTTTGCCCACCATTTCAGATCCGTGTTTAGTAAAGATATAGGTCTATAGCTACCACATAGTGCTGGATCCTTCCCGTCCTTTGGGAGGACTGTGATGTGAGCTTCCAAAGATTGACGAGTCAATTGGGCTCCCCCCATCAATGAGTTACACATAGATGTGAAATGGGGCAACAGAATACCGCTAAATGTCTTATAGTACTGAATCGTATAACCATCTGGGCCAGGACTTTTCCCGGATGGTATTGTTTTAAGAATTTTATGAAGTTCTTCTGTGGTAAAGGGTGCAGTAAGCGCTAGTTGATCTTCCTGTGTGAGTTGAGGTAAGCTAAGTTTATCTAGAAACTTTCTAGTGCTATCCCCCAGGTTACCCTGCGGACTATCCCCACCTTTAAGATTATATAGGCCATGGTAGAAATGAGTAAAGGCCTGTGCTATGTCCTTCGAATCAGTAGCTCTAACACCTGAAGAAGTCAGGATCTCAGAGATAAAAGATTTCTCATGTTGTTGTTTAAGCAGTGCAGCCATGATTCTGTTGCCCCTTTCCCCATGCGCATAGTGTTTAAATTTGGTATAGTGAAATGTTTTAGCAGCTTTTATATTCAAGGCATTTTTAACCTCTTCCCTTAACTCCCCAAGCTCAACCTGGGCTGCGGCTGCTTTCGTACGTTTGTGAATAGTCTCAAGCGTAGATATTCTCGAGAACAGATCGTTCAATATTGCTGACCGTTGTTTTTTGATATGTGAGCATAGCGATATCAGTTCTCCTCGTATTACTACTTTATGCGCTTCCCATCTAATAACATCCGATAAATCCGGAGAGGAATTTATATCAAAATATTTCTGAATATTATCCTGTATCGCAGAGGAATGTTGGGGGTCACTCAAAATCGTATTGTTCAACCTCCACAGTCTGTCTCCCCTCGGAACACTATTTAGCTTCATAGATACAAACACCGGTGCATGATCAGAAAGGAGAAGGTTTCCTATTCCTGCCGACAGAACCATCGGGAGGAGACTATCCGACAACAGAACATAGTCTAATCTAGTATATACATTATGTGCTGCAGAGTAATAAGAGAAATCCTTTGTGGTGGGATATAGAAGTCTCCACGCATCAGTGACCTGTAGGTCTCTAAGTACCCTGTGGAGTCTCGATCCAGCTCGATGGGATATTTTAACCTTGCCAGTGGAATCTATAATGGGATTAAGTGGGATGTTAAAGTCCCCGCCTATAATTCTAGCACCTTCCGCAAACAACTTAAAATTCTCTAAGGTCTGAATAATCCACGATATCTGATCCGTATTGGGTGCGTATAAGTTGGCTATAGAGAACAAATCTGTACCAATGTGAGCTTTTATAAAAAGATATCGACCGTCAGGGTCTTTCTGCATTGACAGTAATTTAAAAGGTACGTTTTTCCGTATCAAAATACTCACTCCTCTGCTAGCAGTAGAGTAGGTGCTATGAAAGGCATTTGAGAAGATAGCCCTAGATAGTTCCATAGTTTTATTATGCTTGTGATGTGTTTCCTGGAGAAGGGCTATATCAGTATTATCTTTTTTCAATTGTTGGGCAATCTGGTATCGTTTACGTGGAGTATTCAGACCTCGAACATTATACGATGTTATCTTAATATCAGACATGGTGAAAGATAGTATACATCAGCATATATGTCATCACAGTATTCAGAACACCAGTAGGAGGGGGGGGGGTTGTAATACAGGGAAGAGTGAGATTAAAGTAAAGGTATGTACTGCCCCAATGTATAGAGCATGTACCTGGGGAGGGGGGGGAGTTAACTGTTAACAACAGTTGTGTAGTTGGCATAACCCGCATGCCAGCCAAAACCCAAGTAAGAACAGTGCAAAACAATAAGAAGCGATAGGATAGAATCGCCCACAATAGCAACAATAAAGTCACATCAAAGTATACTCTATTTCTTGATCTTCTCCAGCTACAGTGACTAGCTCCTACTCACGAATCCAATTCGAAAGGAGAGGTGACGTCCGTCAATCCGAATGCTGGAGCCGTGTGGAGAACAGTCCCCGCAATATTGGCAGTACCTTTCAATTTTCCATCGCTCCAGATCTTAGCGCCGGCTTTTTATTCTTAGGCGATTTCAGTTTCCCCACCACTTTCCACGGCATAAGTTCCAGCAATGGAGGTAATTTCAGCTCCGGAGGTACCATCATCCACGGCGAGATTTCCATAGGCGGTATACCCAGGGTTTCCCATGCATGGGTCAGGTCCTCGTGTTTCCTGATGGTGATTTGGCGGCCATCTTTTTGTATCGCCAGGCCAAACGGATATAGCCAGCGAAAAGGCGTCTTGGAGGCACGTAGCGCATCAAGGAGAGGTCGGAAAACTTTCCGTTTTTGTAGTGTGGAGGATGCTATATCTTGATAGAGGTATATTGTTGTTCCTTCAAATTCAATAGTACCTTTCATCCTTGCAGCCTTTAGAATCTCCGCTGTATCAGTGTAGCTCAGCAGACCACATATAATGTCGCGGGGGGGATCATTAGAGCGAGGTTTTGGGCGGAGTGCTCTATGGACACGTTCTATCCGAACTGTATCATGGCTGTTTACTCCTAGAACTGAAGAGAATATGTCATGAGCAAGTTTGCCCAAAGTCTCATGTGCGTATGACTCAGGTACTCCCCGCAGCCTGATATTCTTCCTCCGACTCCTATTTTCTTGGTCTTCTGTCCGCATAAACATCTCATTCAATTGATCTTGTTGTGAATGTAGAATGTCCCGCACTTTGTCATGATAAACTCTCATGTCTGTCTGTGCCGCTTCAAGCGTCTCCACCCGTGATCCTATCTGACGTAAATCAGTGCTTATCTCTGACAGTTCTTTAGTAAGAGGAGTCAAGGCTTTGTATAAGATCCTCTTCATAAACCCCCGTGACACTGGTGCTAAATCATTAGTGTCTCCCGACTCAGATTGCTCACCTCCACTCTCCTCATCTGAATCGTCATCTCGGCACTGTGGAGCAGCATGCACGGCGGCCATCTTAGATTTCCGGGCCGGAGATTCTTCATGCCTTTTATGGAGAAATTTCTCCATGTCTGCTTGTGCTTTCCCCGGTTTGGGTGTGCCAGTGTGATCTTTAAGTTTCTCCTTTGCCGGTTTAACCATTTTCCAACGATGTGGGTCGATATAGCTCGGGTTTTGGCTGGTATCAGTGAGGAGCTCTGGTCTCAAGCTGCCATCACACTGCACGGCTACGCTCCGCCCCCTGGGTTCGCTAATTATTACAGGAGGTTTATTGCTAACTTCTCGGTCATCGCTAAGCCTCTTACGGATCTCACTCGCAAAGGTGCTGATCTCCTCCACTGGCCTCCTGAGGCTGTCCAGGCTTTTGAGGTCCTTAAGAAGTGCTTTATCTCGGCCCCGGTGCTGGTTCAGCCCAACCAAATGGAGCCATTTATCGTGGAGGTTGACGCGTCCGAGGTGGGAGTGGGGGCTGTCTTGTCCCAGGGTACCCATCTCCGTCCCTGTGCCTACTTCTCCAGGAAGTTTTCGCCCACTGAGAGTAACTATGATATTGGCAACCGCAAACTCTTAGCCATTAAATGGGCATTTGAAGAGTGGCGCCACTTCCTGGAGGGGGCTAGGCACCAGGTAACGGTCATTACCGACCACAAGAATCTGGTTTTACTAGAATCTACCCAGAGGCTAAACCCGAGACAAGCTCGTTGGGCGTTATTTTTTACCAGATTCAACTTTGTGGTTACCTATAGGGCTGGGTCTAAAAATGTTAAGGCTGATGCTCTGTCACGTAGCTTCATGGCCAGCCCTCCTTCGGAGGAAGATCCTGCTTGTATTTTGCCTCCAGGTATAATCACTTCCGCTATTGATTCTGATTTAGTCTCTGAAATTGCAGCTGATCAAGGTTCAGCTCCCGGGAGCCTTCCTGAGAACAAGCTGTTTGTTCCCCTGCAATTCCGGCTAAGGGTACTTAGGGAAAATCATGACTCCGCACTATCTGGCCATCCAGGCATCCTGGGTACCAATCAGCTCATTGCCAGAAACTATTGGTGGCCTGGGTTGCCCAAAGACGTTAAGGCCTACGTCGCCGCTTGTGAAGTTTGTGCTAGGTCCAAGACTCCCAGGTCCTGACCAGCGGGCTTACTATGTTCTTTGCCCATTCCCCAGAGACCTTGGACCCATATCTCCATGGATTTTATCACCGATTTGCCTCCATCTCAAGGCAAGTCGGTGGTGTGGGTTGTAGTAGACCGCTTCAGTAAGATGTGCCATTTTGTGCCCCTCAAGAAACTACCCAATGCTAAGACGTTAGCTACCTTGTTTGTCAAACACATCCTGCGTCTCCATGGGGTCCCTGTCAATATTGTTTCTGATAGAGGGGTACAATTTGTTTCATTGTTTTGGAGAGCCTTCTGTAAAAAGTTGGAGATTGATCTGTCCTTCTCCTCTGCCTTCCATCCTGAAACTAATGGCCAAACTGAGAGGACTAATCAGTCTCTAGAACAATATTTAAGGTGTTTTATCTCTGACTGTCAATATGATTGGGTCTCATTCATTCCCCTCGCCAAATTTTCCGTTAATAGCCGGGTCAGTAACTCTTCCGGGGTCTCCCCCTTTTTCTGTAATTTTGGGTTTAATCCACGGTTCTCTTCCGTTTCACCTGGTAGTTCCAACAATCCCGAGGTAGAGGTCGTTCATCAAGAACTGTGCACAGTCTGGGATCAGGTTCAGAAGAACCTAGAGGCGTCCCAGAGCATACAAAAAACTCAGGCAGATAGAAAACGTTCTGCTAACCCCTTGTTTATGGTCGGGGATCTGGTGTGGCTATCGTCTAAAAATTTGCGCCTTAAAGTCCCGTCCAAGAAGTTTGCTCCCCGGTTTATAGGGCCGTACAAGGTCATTGAAGTCCTCAATCCTGTCTCCTTGCGACTGGAGTTGCCCCCATCTTTTCGAGTACACGACGTGTTCCATGCCTCCCTCCTTAAACGCTGCTCCCCGTCCTTGGCTCCCTCGAGGAAACCTCCGGTCCCTATTCTCACCCCTGAGGGGGCAGAATTCGAGGTGGCCAAGATTGTGGACAGCAGGATGGTCCAAGGCTCCCTCCAGTACCTGGTCCATTGGAGAGGATACGGGCCTGAGGAGAGGACTTGGGTACCCGCTCGGGATGTTCACGCTGGGATATTGGTCAGGAGGTTTCACCTTCGTTTCCCCAGTAAACCAGGTCCACTTAGAAAGGGTCCGGTGGCCCCTCATAAAAGGGGGGTACTGTAAAGGATCTGCCAGGCACAGCTTCGGGATTAACGCCCATAGATAATCAGTCTGCACCTGCTTCTATGTCTGTGAGACTGACTCCATCTTCCACCACTCAGGGTGGCAGGCTTAGGAGTGGGAGAACCTATCACAGCCTGGCCAGACGGAGCTAGCTCCCGCCCTCTGTCTATTTATACCTGCCTTTCCTGTTCCTCCTTTGCTTGTGATTCTTTTCGTTTGGTTTCCTGGCCCTGCTGCAGCTTCTTGTACTATTGTCCTTGCTTCATATTGTCCCCGGCTTGCTGACTACTCTCCTGCTCTGCGTTTGGTACCTCGTAAACTCCTGGTTTGACTTGGCTTGTTTACTTCTCTTGTTGCTCACGGTGTTGCCGTGGGCAACTGCCCCTTTCTCCCCCTAGCTCTGTGTACCCTTGTCTGTTTGTCTGTCGTGCACTTATTGAGCGTAGGGACCGTCGCCCAGTTGTACCCCGACGCCTAGGGCGGGTCGTTGCAAGTAGGCAGGGACTGAGTGGCGGGTAGATTAGGGCTCACTTGTCTGTCTCCCCACCCCCCGTCATTACAAATATCCAATGTTTTCATACCTTGTCCAAGGTATTGCACTATTTCACGCTTTTCGGCAGCAGAGAGATCCTTTTTCTTTCCCATATTGCTTGAAACCTGTGGCCTGCTTAATAATGTGGAACGTCCTTCTTAAGTAGTTTTCCTTTGATTGGGCACACCTGGCAAACTAATTATCACAGGTGTCTGAGATTGATTACAATGATCCAAAGAGTTTTACTGCCTGAAGATAGAACGATTAAAATTGATTTATTAAATTGTTTCATTAAAATGAGCCATCTTAGCCCTAAGTAACAATGTAAACAGGCTCAGATAAGGTGGTCAGTAATAAGGAGAGGTGTGCTGATGTGATAGTATAGTTGCAAACACCAAGCACCTCCTCACCCCTCACGATATATTCTACTGACACACCTCACTGACTAACAGACAATCCAACGCGTTTCAGTGCCACATAAATAAGTGACACATCATCAGGGATTATCGATTCTATTCGGTATAGTGTATTATTTCACTGTTAATTCAGCCGGCTAGCACAATTGTGTGCTTGTTATACCTCCCGGCGCGTGTACGACACTAATGCCTTGGCCGCACACGCGCCGGCGAAGTTCCGGTCTATTTGACAGGTCCAGGCCCACCCACTGTGCTGACGTAGCTTAGGCCCGGCACCAACCCGCAGTGACCACGTCAAAAGAATGACGTTGCAGGGTGAGTGCCGAGCCTCCTTACTGGCCACCAATCAGCTTAGTTAAGGACGCCACAGCGTCCTGTGTTGCCATGGAGGTCTAAAGGCGGACACAATCTCCCATAAAAGATCCAATACCGCAGTACACATGCCTCTCAGCACGAAATAAACAACAACAAAAACACCAAATGCATCATAGACATAATCAGATATTGAATATCTAGATTTGATGGAATCCCCTTGTGATAAATGATCCTTGCGATCCAAGTACAAAAAAAGGCACATACCATTCTGTTACCGCACATTGGAGTCATCGGGGGCACCCGGACCGGCCAAAACAGCACAAAATGTAACTACTCCAGATGCCCAAGACATTCAGTGTCCGGCACCAAACCGCAATAACACTAGTAAAGTGCCGAGCCTACCAACCAGCCATCAGTCAGAGTATGACCAACATACTGTCAAGGTCCCAGGTTACCCTGGAATTACAAGGCCCCTGCAACGAATCAAATACCGCAGTGCAGCAAAAAACCTTGCCCAACAAAATAACGCATGACTCTGTTAATTACCAAAAAACTAATTGGAGCATTTACATACCAGCAACAAGCATTGAATAGAAAGCAGATACACCACAGACCACCCACACACGGGAGTACGTCTTATAGGTGTATACTTTCCCTACAGGAAACACGCATATGAGATCTGCTCGTTAACCTTGGGGACAGATGGTCTGTAGACGGTGGATCCATTGCGCTTCTTTTTGCATGATCCTCCTATCTAAATCACCGCCTCTCAGTGTCTGTCTAATACACTCCACCCCTTGAAATTTGAGACACGAGGAGTCACCTTTATGACGCTCCCAGACATGACGGGACACTGAGGTATCCTCTTGTCGCCTAATGTCACCAATATGCTCCCTGATCCTCCTTCTGAATTCTCGTATCGTTTTCCCTACATATTGCATTTTACAATCGCAGGTGATCAAGTAGACCAACCCCCTTGTTTTGCAATTAACCCCTTAACGCTCCAGGACATACTATTATGTCATGGTAAGTGCATCGTTCGCGCTCCATGACATAATAGTATGTCATGGAGTAAACACGGCGCCGTTCGCGCGGGGCGCGTTCATGAGCTGTGATAGCTGCTGTTTCCGACAGCAGACTATCACTGCTCAATGTGCCGGGACCGATCGCGGAGCTCCCCCGCCGATTAACCCCTCAGAAGCCGCGTTCAATAGCGATCGCGGCTTCTTAGGGGTTAATCCGCCATCGCCGGCCTGCTACACGATAGCGGCCGGCGATGGTGACTATGGCAACCGGACACCAAACAATGGCGTCCGGCTATGCCATAGACGGAAGCCTAGTGGGTCCTGACAACGTCAGGACCCACTATGCTTGCTGTCAGTGAGTAGCTGACAGTTCTAATACACTGCACTACGCATGTAGTGCAGTGTATTAGAATAGCGATCAGAGCCTCCTGCCCTCAAGTCCCCTAGTGGGACAAAGTAATAAAGTAAAAAAAAAGTTAAAAAAAGTTGTGTAAAAATAAGAAAATAAAAGATTTAAAAGTAATAAAAGTAAAAATCCCCCTTTTTCCCTTATCAGTCCTTTATTATTAATAAAAATATATAAACAAACAAATAAAGTATACATAATTGGTATCGCCGCGTCCATAACGGCCTGAACTACAAAATTATTTTGTTATTTATCCCGCACGGTGAACGCCGTAAAAAAAAATAATAATAAACCGTACCACAATAACAATTGTTTGGTCACTTCACCTCCCAAAAAATTGAATAAAAAGAGATCAAAAAGTCGCATGTACCGAAAAATGGTACTGATCGAAACTACAGTTCGTTACGCAAAAAATAAGTCCTCGGACGGCTTTATTGATTGAAAAATAAAAACGTTATGGCTCTTAGAATAAGGCAACACAAAAAGTGAATGATTGTTTACAAAACGTATTTTATTGTGCAAACGCCATAAGACATAAAAAAAACTATAAACATCTGGTATCGCCGTAATCGTATCGCCCCGCAGAATAAAGTGAATGTCATTTATAGCGCACGGTGAACGCTGTAAAAAAAATAGAATAAAAAAACAATAGTAGAATTGCTGTTTTTTAGTCACCATGCCACCTAAAAATAGAATAAAAACTGATCAAAAAGCCGCATGCACCCCAAGAAAACTACAATGAATTCCTCAAGGGGTCTAGTTTCCAAATTGGGGTCACTTTTGGGGGGTTCCCAATGTTTTGGCACCACAAGACCTCTTCAAACCGGACATGGTGCCTAATAAAAAAGAGGGCTCAAAATCCACTAGGCGCTCCTTTGCTTCGGAGGCCGGTGCTTCAGTCCATTACCGCACTAGGGCCACATGTGGGATATTTCTCAAAACTGCAGAATCTGGGCAATACGTATTAAGTTGCGTTTCTCTGATAAATCCTTTTGTGTTATAAAAAAAAATGGTATAAAGAGGATTTTCTGACAAAAAAAAAAGTCAATTTCACCTCTACTTTGCTCTAAATTCCTGTGAAACACCTAAAGGGTTCATAAACTTTCTAAATGCTGTTGTGAATACTTTGAGGGGTCTAGTTTCTAAAATGGGGTGTTTGATGGGGGTGTCTAATATATGGGCCCCTCAAAGCTACTTCAGAACTGAACTGGAACCTAAAAAAATAAATAAATGAGGCAAAACTTCGCTTCTTACATTATACTGATAATGAGCCGTGCCCACCCCGAGATGGCCCCAGTTTTGACCGTTTGTATAAACGGAGACCCCTATTAGACCGTTCCAGTGCCCGGTTTTCCCAAGCATTTACCCCCGAGAAGTGTATTTCTATTGATGAGTCCCTGGTACATTTTAAAGGGAGGGTTCAATTCCGCCAGTGCCTGCCGGGTAAGAGGGCAAGGTATGGCGTGAAGATGTATAAGCTGTGCGAGAGTGCATCAGGGTATACCTACAGTTTTAAGATATATGAAGGGAAGGCCACCCCCAAACCAGACTGCATCCTGGACTACAATAGGTACATGGGAGGGATGGACTTGTCAGATCAAGTTCTGAAGCCCTACAGCGCCATGCGGTGTGGTATAAGAAGCTGGCCGGGCACATCATACAGATGGCATTGTACAATGCGTACGTGCTACGTCGATGTGCAGGCCAGAGGGGAACTTTCCTGGAATTTCAAGATCTAATCTTTAGGGACCAGGAAGAGGGGGGCACCCAGTACTTCTGGAAGCGGGGCCACACGTATCGTACCAGGGCAACACTTTCCAGGAGAAGTTCCCCAAACCGGTGGAAAGGGAAAGAGTCAAAAGAGGTGCAGAGTCTGCTATAAGAGGGGGATAAGGAAGAACACAATATACGAATGCGACACGTGTCCCGAAAAACCAGGGCTCTGTATAAAAGATTGTTTTAAAATGTATCATACATCCCTTGATTTTTAATTTACCCTGATGCACTCCGCACAGCTTACCCCCCTCATCTTTCCCTTCTGAGCCCTGCCGTATGCCCAGGCAGCTGATAACAGCCACATGTAGGGTATTGCCATACCCAGGAGAACCCACATTACAATTTAAGGGGTGTATATCTCCGGTGGCGCATGCTGGGCACAATATATTGGACACTGAAATGGCATATATATATATATATATATATATATATATATATATATATATATATAAAATTGCAAATCTCACACTGCACCATCTGCTGCGCATTATCTTTTACACAGTACCTGTGGGGTCAAAATGCTCACTACACCTCTAGATGAATGTCTTAAGGGGTGTAGTTTTTAAAATGGGGTCACTTCTTGGGGGTTTCAACTGTACTGGTACCTCAGGGGCTTCTGCATACATGACTTAGCACCAGAAAAGCTCCAGTAGGCCAAATGGTGGTCCTTTCCTTCTGAGCCCTCCCATGGGCCCAAACGGCAGTTTATCACCACAAATGGGGTATTGCCGCACTAAGGACAAATTGGACAACAAAATGGGGTATGTTGTTCCTTGTGAAAATAAGAAATTTTGATCAAAAATGACATCTTCTTGGAAAAAATATCATTTTTTTCATTTCACAGCCCAATTCAAATAGGTGCTGTGAAAAAACTGTGCGGTCAAAATGATAACAAAAACCATAAATGAATTCCTTGAGGGGTGTAGTTTCCAAAATGGGGTCACTTCTGGTGGGTTTCCATTGCTTTGATACCTCTGGGGCTCTGCAAATGCGACATGGCACCCGAAAACCAATCCAGCAAAATCTGGACTCCAACAAACACATAGCGCTCCTTTCCTTCTGAGCCCTCCCATGGGCCCAAACGGCAGTTTATCACCACAAATGGGGTATTGCCACACTAAGGACAAATTGGGCAACAAAATGGGGTATGTTGTTCCTTGTGAAAATAAGAAATTTTGATAAAAAATGACATCTTATTGGAAAAAATATCATTTTTTTCATTTCACAGCCCAATTCAAATAGGTACTGTGAAAAAACTGTGCAGTCAAAATGATAACAAAAACCATAAATGAATTCCTTGAGGGGTGTAATTTCCAAAATGGGGTCACTTCTGGTGGGTTTCCATTGTTTTGATACCTCAACACCTCTTCAAACCTGGCATGCTGCCTAAAATATATTATAATAAAAAAGAGTTACCAAAATGCACTAGGTGCTTCTTTGCTTCTAGGGCTTGTGTTTTAGTCCACGAGCGCAGTAGGGCCACATGTGGGACATTTCTAAAAACTGCAGAATCTGGACAATACATATTTAGTAGTATTTCTCTGGTAAAACCTTCTCTGTTACAGAACATTTTTTAATAAAAATGAAATTCAGCAGAAAAAATGAAATTTGCAAATTTCATTTCCACTTTGCTTTAATTCCTGTGAAATGCCTGAAGGGTTAAAAAACTTTCTAAATGCTGTTTTGAATACTTTGAGGGGTCTAGTTTTTAAAATGGGGTATTTTATGGGGGTTTCTAATACATAGGCCCCTCAAATCCACTTCAGAACTGAACTGGTACCTTCAAAAAAAGGCTTTTGAAATTTTCTTAAGAATATGAGAAATTGCTGTTTATGTTCTAAGCCTTGTAACGTCCAAGAAAAATAAAATAATGTTCAAAAAACGATGCCAATCTAAAGTAGACATCTGGGAAATGTGAACTAGTAACTATTTTGGGTGGTATAACCGTCTGTTTTTCAAGCAGATGCATTTAAATTCTGAAAAATGCTATTTTTTGTAAATTTTCGCTAAATTTTGCAATTTTTCACAAATAAAGACTGAATATATCGACCAAATTTTACCACGAACATGAAGCCCAAAGTGTCACGAGAAAACAATCTCAGAATCGCTTGGATAGGTTTAAAGGAACAGTGTCATCACAAATTATTTTTTTATATGTTAAAGATGTTAGTGCTTTATTAAAAACGTTTATATTCATTTGTGTGTTTGTGTTTTACTTTTTCTTATTTTTACACTTTTTCTTCCCTATGGGGGCTGCCATTTTTTTTCCATTTCTGTCTGTGTCGATTAACGACACACACAGACATGGAATACGGCAGCCACAGTCCCATAGGGACTGCGAACGGCTCCCGTCCCATTGACTTCCGTGTACGGCGTCTGTGTGGGAACTGCGCATGCGCCGCTCCCACACAGTCCAATTCGAAATTGGCGCCGTCCGGCGCCATTTTCCTGTGGACCGGAAGTCGCGGCCGGACAGTAATATTACTACTTCCGGTCGCGGCTTCCGGATTTGTGCACTTGGACCAGCGGCAGCAAACGGAGCGGACGGGCCGGATGGAGCCGCGGCGGCAGGAGCAGGTAAGAGATTTCAATGTATGTTCGTGTTTGTGTGTGTTTACTACTGTATGTAAACCTACTACACTGTGTGTTAGCTCAAAAAATGGCGACACACAGTGTAGGAGGTTACACCGTTCAAACCCCTCGTTTATCCCGGCACTAGCCAGGATAAAGGAGGGGGGGATGCTGAGAGCTCACTAGAGCGAGGGCTTTTAACCCTATGTTGCACTGCTGCAATTTTGGGAATAGCTCCATCTAGTGACCAAAAATGGGTAGTATTATAAATTTAGAATTAATTTATAATATTTCCTGACTCGTGAAAAAAATAAAAAAAATTTGAACAATGTTTAATCACCCACACACTAAATGTTTAATTTTTTTTTAAAAAACATGTTTTTCTGGCAACACATGCCCTTTAAGCATTCCGACGTTATTACCACATAAAGTGAAATATGTCAGATTTGAAAAATGGGCTCTGAGCCTTAAGGCCCAAACTAGGCTGCGTCCTTAAGGGGTTAATGTAGGACCAATTTTCAAAGCTCTTCCCAGTGGTGGTGCTAGTGAATTTACTGCTACAGAGTACTGACGCACAGGCCTTACAGGACCCGCATCTGTAGCTACCCTTTAAACTCTGATTTAACCAAGTACCAACTGGCTCCTGAGTATTTAGATGGCTGTGCACTAGCCGATCTTTCACATTTCGTCCACGTCTATAAGTAATCAAAGGGGACTGTCACCAATATCAGGATCCGCTTGCAGAATGCCCCAATAACGTTGTAAAATACACCGAACCTAAACACTGGCCGAGTCGAAGGTGCCAATGAATCTAGCTGTTTCCTCCTCCACTTTCTTTGGTTTAGGGTTGAGTAAATCATCCCGATTTCTGCCTAGTGCGTTCTGATACGCCTCCTTTAATACCTGTTTCGGATATCCTCGACGCCGAAACCTATTTTCTAGTTCACGTGCCGAGATCTTATAATCGGATATAGTTGAACAGTTGCGGCGTACCCTCAGATATTGGCCCTTTGGAATACCACGTCTCAGGTTTAAAGGGTGACAGCTTTCCCATCTCAGTAGACTGTTTGTGGCAGTAGATTTTCTATACATATTAGTCTGTATAGCTCCTGAAGGTGTCTTATGGATCAACACATCGAGGAATGTGATCTTATTCTCATTAATCTCATGCGTGAAAAAAAGGCCTAAATTGTTTACATTAAGGACTCCCACAAACTCAACGAACTCAGCCTTAGTTCCCTTCCACAATATCAAAATATCGTCTATGAAACGAATCCATAGGAGGATACAAGAGGTCCATTTTTCCATTATTTCCGTGAAGACACACTCTTTTTCCCACCAACCCAGAAATAGGTTGGCATATGTGGGAGCACACGGACTCCCCATAGCAACCCCTTTGAGCTGGTGGTAGATCTTTTGATCGAATAAAAAGAAATTGTGCTCCAAAATGAATCTCAATAGCAAGATCACAAATTCATTGTGGGCCTTAAAATGTGTACCCTTTCCTCTCAAAAAATATTCGATGGCACAACATCCAAGCTCATGGGGAATCGAGCTATACAATTCCTCCACATCCAGTGAAGCAAGGAGCACATCCTGATCAAGACGGATGCCCTCCAATTTCCTAAGGGCATCCATCGTATCCCTCACATATGAGGGTAATGATAATACAAAGGGTCTCAATATCTGATCCAAATATAAACTCGCATTTTGCGTCAGACTGTCTATCCCAGATACAATTGGGCGACCTTTAAGGGGGGCCGTCCCCTTATGGACTTTAGGTAAACTATAGAATGTTGCAACCTGCGGGAATTCAATGAACATAAATTTAAATTCTTTCTCACTGATCAATTTGAGACTTTTAGCTGGGTCAAGGATATCCTTAAGCTGACTCTTGAAAATCCTCGTAGGGTCAGACTCCAAAACCCTATAGCACTGTTGGTCATGCAAGATATGAAGACACATTTTCTTGCACCGGCTGCGATCCATAACCATGATGTTGCCGCCTTTATCGAATGGCTTTATGACAATCGTGTCATCTGATTCAAGGGATCGCAGACCCGCCATTTCCTCCTTGGTTGTATTAAAATGACCAATCTTCGAGTCATCAAGTGACTTGAGCTGGTCTTCAACAACCTTTACAAAGACATCTATGGGTGTATTATCATTTAAAGGTGCAAATTTGGTAGAAGGCGCCCTCAGGTCTGTAAATGGACCCTTACCAATTTCTCTTTGACCTTCCTCCCATAGTCCCTCCAGTAATCTGAGGTCTGGCAGATCATCCTCCACTATGCCCAAATCAAGACATTTACGTCGATCATGAGTCTTAAAAATTTTTTTCCATTTTAATTTTCGAGCAAATAGGTTTAGATCCTTGACCCTAGTGAATAAGTTGAATTTATTTGTAGGGACGAATGACAAACCCCGTCTGAGGATGCCAATTTCCTCACTGTTGAGCACTCGGGAGGATAGATTAATGACCTGGGATTCAGCCTCCTCAGATCTGGACCAACAGCCTACATATCCCTTCTGTCCCTCAGGAGATAGTCCGAGATGGGATGGCTTTTGGCTAAAAAACCACCTCCACGACTTTGTCCTTTGCCTCTCCCTCTTCCCCTCAGATTAGCACGGGTGGGATAACGACTCTGGTCCATCCCTCCCCGTTGTCGCCTAAACTGATTCCTCCCCTGCTCAGAGTCAGAGTATTCCTGCTCTGACGATGAAATGTCAGTTTCAGGTTCGAGAGTCACATTAGATTTTGTGCTATAATCAAAGATTCTTCCCTCTTTAAAATCAAGCGTATCACGAACAAATTGGTAGTGTTTTCTCTCTTTTATATGGCTCGTGATCTTTTCCACTGCTTGTTGTAGGACAGTTTCTTTCCTCTCATACTCTGAGTTAGAGGAGAATTTTTGTGCTGATGTTATTGCTTCTTTGAGATGTTGAGTACTTTTAATTAGGCAATTTTTTTCCTCTTCCAATAACAGACCCATGAATCTTAATGAAGACTCAATAGACTCTGTTTCCCATTTCTTAAGCAACTCCGGGGATCTAATTCTAACTGCTGGAGTCAGGGAGATCCTTAAGCCTCTGGGGACAATCTTGTTTCTGCTATAGGTTTCCAAAGTCTGAATCTCCCACCAAGATCTTATGTGGTCTTTGTAGATTTTTGTCAATTGGCGAAATGATGCGTTGATGTTTAAGGTCTGAGTAGGAAGTGCAATCTCATTTTCAGAGAAGACCTCCTTTGCATCATGCATCCACTTATCGGTATTTAAATCACCGGTAAGAAATCCTGCCATCTCCAATCCTAGATAATATTATAATATTGTTGAATACGCACACTGATAGAGTATTCCGTTCCGTAAATTAACAATTTTACTGCCTGAAGATAGAACGATTAAAATTGATTTATTAAATTGTTTCATTAAAATGAGCCATCTTAGCCCTAAGTAACAATGTAAACAGGCTCAGATAAGGTGGTCAGTAATAAGGAGAGGTGTGCTGATGTGATAGTATAGTTGCAAACACCAAGCACCTCCTCACCCCTCACGATATATTCTACTGACACACCTCACTGACTAACAGACAATCCAACGCGTTTCAGTGCCACATAAATAAGTGACACATCATCAGGGATTATCGATTCTATTCGGTATAGTGTATTATTTCACTGTTAATTCAGCCGGCTAGCACAATTGTGTGCTTGTTATACCTTCCGGCGTGTGTACGACACTAATGCCTTGGCCGCACACGCGCCGGCGAAGTTCCGGTCTATTTGACAGGTCCAGGCCCACCCACTGTGCTGACGTAGCTTAGGCCCGGCACCAACCCGCAGTGACCACGTCAAAAGAATGACGTTGCAGGGTGAATGCCGAGCCTCCTTACTGGCCACCAGTCAGCTTAGTTAACCCCTTCCCTCTTTGGCCGCTTTTGACCTTCCTGACAGAGCCTCATTTTTCAAATCTGACATGTTTCACTTTATGTGGTAATAACTCCGGAATGCTTTTACCTATCCAAGTGATTCTGAGATTGTTTTCTCGTGACACATTGGACTTTATGTTACTGGCAAAATTTGCCCGATACATTCAGTATTTAATTGTGAAAAACACCAAAGTTTAGAGAAAAATTGCAAAAATGTGCATTTTTCTCAATTTAAATGTATCTGCTTGTAAGACAGGCAGTTATACCACACAAAAATGTTGCTAATTAACATCACCCATATGTCTACTTTAGATTGGCATCGTTTTTTGAACATCATTTTATTTTTCTAGGACGTTACAAGGCTTAGAACTTTAGCAGCAATTTCTCACATTTTCAAGAAAATTTCAAAATGCTATTTTTACAGGGGCCAGTTGTGAAGTGGCAATGAGGGCCTTATATATTAGAAACCCCCAATAAGTCACCCCATTTTAAAAACTGCACCCCTCAAAGTATTCAAAACAGCATTTAGAAAGTTTCTTAACCCTATAGACATTGCGCAGGAATTAAGGCAAAGTAGAGGTGAAATTTACAAAGTTCATTATTTTTTTCCTGAAATTCATTTTGAATCCATTTTTTTTGTACCACAGAAGGTTTTACCCAAGAAATGCAACTCAATATTTATTGCCCAGGTTCTGCAGTTTTAGGAAATATCCCACATGTGGCTCTAGTGTGCTACTGGACTGAAGCACCGGCCTCAGAAGCAAAGGAGCACCTGGTGGATTTTGGGTCTCCTTTTTATTAGAATATATTTTAGGCACCATGTCAGGTTTGAACAGGTCTTGTGGAACTAAAACAGTGGAAACCCCCCAAAAGTGACCCCATTTGGGAAACTATACCCCTCGAGGAATTTATCTAGGGGTGTAGCAAGCATTTTGACCGGCCAGTTTTTTTGCAAAAATTTTTGTAACTAGGCCATGAAAATGAAAATCTAAATTTTTTCAAATAAAATGTAGGTTTAGCTAATTTTTTTTCATTTCCAAAAGAACTAAAGTAGAAAAAGCACCACAACATTTGTAGAGCAATTTCTCCCGAGTAAAACAATACCCCACATGTAGTAATAAACAGCTGTTTGGAGACACGGCAAGGCTGAGAAGGGAAAGAGCGCCATTTGGCTTTTGGAACTCAAATTTAGCAGGAATGGTTTGCGGAGGCCATGTCACATTTAAAAAGCCCCTGAGGGGACAAAACAGTGGAAACCCCCAACAAGTGACCCCATTTTGGAAACTACACCCCATGAGGAAATTATCTAGGAGTACAGTGAGCAGTTTGACCCCACAGGTGTTTTACAGAACTTATTGGAAGTAGGCCGTAAAAATGAAAATCTAAATTTTTTCAAATAAAATGTAGGTTTAGGCATTTTTTTTTCATTTCCACAAGGACTGAAGGAGAAAAAGCACCATAAAATTAGTAAAGCAATTTCTCCCGAGTAAAACAATACCCCACATGTGGTCATAAACGGCTGTTTGGACACACCGTAGGGCTCAGAATGGAACTAGCACCATTTGGATTTTGGATAGTGTCTGGGCGCCATGTCACATTTGCTGAGCCCCTGTAGTACTAGTACAGTGGAAACACCCCAAAACTGACTCCATTTGGGAAACTGCACCCCCTGAGGAATCATCTAGGGGTATAGTGAACATTTTGATCCCAAAGGTTTTTTGCTGAATTAATTAGAATTAAGCTATGAAAATGAAAAATATTTTTTTTTTCCAACAAGATGTAGTTTTAGATCAACATTTTTCATTTTTACAAGGAATAGAGAAGAAAAAGCACCCCAACATTTGTAAAGTAATTTCTCCCGAGTACGGTAACACCCCATATGTGGTTATAATAGGCTGTTTACGTATATGGGAGCATTCAGAAGAAAAGGAGCGGTATTTATCTTTTGGAGCGTAGATTTTGCTGGAATGGGTTGCGGATGCCATGTTGCATTTGCAAAACCCCTGATGTACCAAACAAAAGTGACCCCGTTTTAGAAACTACACCCCTAAAGGCATTTATCAAGGGGTGTAGTGAGAATTTAGACATCACAGGTGTTTTTCAGAAATGAATACGCAGTGGATGGTGCAAAGTGAAAATTGCAATTTTTCCACTGATCTGCCCATTCACCGCACAAGATGTTGTGCCCCTAGAGAATCTTACCCCATAAATTGTTAAGCGGGTTCTCCCGGGTATGGTAATGCCTTACTTGTGGCCATAAATTGCTGTTTGGGCACGCTGTAGGGCTAAGAAGGGAAAGACCACCATTTTGAGCATGGATTTTGCTTGGTAGTTTTGTTTGAGTTTTGCTGGTATTTCCGTTTATAATGTGGTGGCATATGTAATCTGTGCGGAGTACATTAGGGGTATATGTAATCTGTGCGGAGTACATCAGGGCATAATAAGAGGGTATAATAATGGGGTAAATAATACAATTATCCATAGATGTGTGTTACGATGTGAAGCGATCCGTTATGCGCAGGCCGGTGTCACACTGATAAACGGTTTTCTTTCTTATCCCCCTTCTGTAACGCTCTGCACCTTTTGGGGACTTTTTCTCCTTCATAGTTTGGGAAATATTACTGGGAAAGTTTTGCGCTGGTATAATACGGGCGCCCTCGCTTCCAGCGGATGTGCTATGTCCCTTCCCTTTCCTAGTTCCTAAATACTACGGCCCTGAAACTGAAGGAATGTTCCCCTCCGGCCTGCGCATTGAGATGTTTTTCATCACCGCATTACTAGTGCCATAACTTTTTTATTTTTCAGTAGATTGAGCGGTGTGTGGGCTTGTTTTTTGC
Source organism: Rhinoderma darwinii (assembly GCF_050947455.1). Lineage (NCBI taxonomy): Eukaryota > Metazoa > Chordata > Amphibia > Anura > Rhinodermatidae > Rhinoderma > Rhinoderma darwinii. Next base: position 7,267,865 of record NC_134695.1, read on the forward strand.
GAGACGGGCTGTAGATTTTATTGGTACCATTTTAGAACACATACCACTTTTTGATCACTTTTTATTTCATTTTTTGGTAAAGGAAATTACCAAAAACAAGCAATTCTAGAATAGTTTTTTATTGTTTTTTTTATCGGCATCCACAGTGCGCCCTAAATTACATATTAGCTTTATTCTGCGGGTCGATACGATTACGGCGATACCAAATTTATATACTTTTTTTTATGTATTGCAGCTTTTGCACAATAAAATCACTTTTTTTATAAAATCATTTGTTTTCTGTGTCGCCATATTCTAAAACCCATAACTTTTTTATTTTTGCGTACACAAAGCGTTGTCAGGGATTATTTTTTTGCGGGACGGATTGTCGTTTTTATTAGTACTATTTTGAGTAAATGTGACTTTGATCACTTTTTATAGCATTTTTTGGAAGGAGATGTGACCTAAGATTCTGGCGTTGTTTTTCATGTTTTTTTTTTACGGCGTTCACCGTGCGGGATAAATGACATAATAGTTTTGTAGTTTGGGTCGTTACGGACGCGGCGATACCAATTATGTATAGTTTTTTTAATTTTTACGGTTTTTCCCATAATAAAAGACTTACTATGGGAAAAAAGTCAGTTTGGCTTTATTTTTATTTGAAATGTGTGTGTTTTTATTGTTTTACCACATTTTTATTAACTTATTTTTACTTTTCTGACTTGTCCCACTAGGGGACATGAGGGCCTGATGTCCCGATCGCTACTCTAATACACTGCACTACGTACGTAGTGCAGTGTATTAGCGCTGTCAGTTATTCACTGACAGCAAGCCTATGAGGACACGCCGCAGGCGGGTCCTCATCGGCTCCTGTACAAGGCAGACTCGGACGCCATTTTCTGGCGTCCGATTGCCACAGCAACCCAGCGATTGCATCACTGGGTTGCCGATCGGGTGAAAACTCTATTGAGCGCAGCATCTGAGGGGTTAATCTGCCGGATCGGAGAGTAGCTCCGGTCCTGGCAGTTACAGGAGGGTGCCTGCTGTATATTACAGCTGTCACCCCGCGGTGATGGTGCCGGCTCTGCTTCTGAGCCCGCACAATCACTGCGCCGTACATGTACGGCGCTTTGCGGGAAGCACCTCCCGACAGCGCCGTACATGTACGGCGCATGTCGGGAAGGGGTTAAGGACGCCACAGCGTCCTGTGTTGCCATGGAGATCTAAAGGCGGATCTTATTGCGGTTTGGTGCCGGACACTGAATGTCTTGGGCATCTGGAGTAGTTACATTTTGTGCTGTTTTGGCCGGTCCGGGTGCCCCCGATGACTCCAATGTGCGGTAACAGAATGGTATGTGCCTTTTTTTGTACTTGGATCGCAAGGATCATTTATCACAAGGGGATTCCATCAAATCTAGATATTCAATATCTGATTATGTCTATGATGCATTTGGTGTTTTTGTTGTTGTTTATTTCGTGCTGAGAGGCATGTGTACTGCGGTATTGGATCTTTTATGGGAGATTGTGTCCGCCTTTAGACCTCCATGGCAACACAGGACGCTGTGGCGTCCTTAACTAAGCTGATTGGTGGCCAGTAAGGAGGCTCGGCACTCACCCTGCAACGTCATTCTTTTGACGTGGTCACTGCGGGTTGGTGCCGGGCCTAAGCTACGTCAGCACAGTGGGTGGGCCTGGACCTGTCAAATAGACCGGAACTTCGCCGGCGCGTGTGCGACCAAGGCATTAGTGTCGTACACACGCTGGGAGGTATAACAAGCACACAATTGTGCTAGCCGGCTGAATTAACAGTGAAATAATACACTATACCGAATAGAATCGATAATCCCTGATGATGTGTCACTTATTTATGTGGCACTGAAACGCGTTGGATTGTCTGTTAGTCAGTGAGGTGTGTCAGTAGAATATATCGTGAGGGGTGAGGAGGTGCTTGGTGTTTGCAACTATACTATCACATCAGCACACCTCTCCTTATTACTGACCACCTTATCTGAGCCTGTTTACATTGTTACTTAGGGCTAAGATGGCTCATTTTAATGAAACAATTTAATAAATCAATTTTAATCGTTCTATCTTCAGGCAGTAAAATTGTTAATTTACGGAACGGAATACTCTATCATTGTGCGTATTCAACAATGATCCAAAGAGCCCTAAGACACAATACCATCCATGAGTTTAATTGAAAAACTAATAATTAAATGTTTATGACACTTAAATCCAATGTGCATAATAATTTGTAACACGGTGTATACGGTGGTAATATTATATGGTCTGCAGAGCTCCTACCACCACTATATGGTCACTATCTACTGGTAATATTTGTCTTTGTATAGTGGTTTTTATTCAGTAACAGTATGGGGGTATTAGTCAGTCATTATGTGGTTATGGTGTGGCGGTATTATTCAGTAACAGTATGGGGGTACTATTTAGTCACTATGTGGTTATGGTGTGGTGGTATTATTCAGTAACAGTATGAGGTATTAGTCAGTCACAATGTGGTTATGGTGTGGAGGTATTATTTAGTAACAGTATGGGGGTATTATTCAGTCACTATGTGGTTATAGTGTGGCGGTATTTTTTTAGTAACATGGGGGTATTATTCAGTCACTATGTGGTTATGGTGCGGCGTTATTATTTGGACATTATATTGTGTTATTATTGGTAATATTGGTCTTATAATATTGAGTTGTGTTCAGTAGGTAATAGTTGTTATACAGGTAATATTTAATCTGGTATAGTGGTATGATATAATAACTGTATATGTATATAGATCATATTTTTTGTGTGAGAAGGGGGAGGGACATATGCTTTGGGGCTTGCAACACTCCTGGATGCGCTAGAAATCAGCGATGAAGTTCACTGCACATCACCTTCTGAATTGACTGCATTATTGCTACAATAATTCAACATTTGGGGCCCCACTTTAACTTTGCCCAGGGCCCCACTTTATCTAAAACAGGTCCTGGCAGTAGCGGAGGTGGTGGAAGTACTGAGTCGGACTAACTAATCACAGCTCCGCTTGCAGCTGTCCAGCGCTAAGTTAGCGTGGGAAAGCTACAAGCGGGGATATGATTGGTGTTACTCCTAGAACACTGCACAAGATATTTGTAAAGAGTGCACCGTGTAGTGTCACAACCCTTTGATATTGTATAAAAACAGTTTCCTTTGTAGAATGTGCCACACACAGTTCCCCATGTGGATCGTGCCACACAACCCCCTGTAGATAGTGTAACACCCCCTTGTATGTAGTGCAGATAGCTCTCTACTCCACCATAGTATTCAATTGTATCTGCATTCTGAGGACGCTGTGTGTGGACATACCCTAATAGTAAGCAACTCCATCTACCTCACGTTAGTAACCACAAAGTACCTTACATTAGTGTTACTAATGTAAGATGCATGGGGTTAAAACATGCACATGGGTGTCCTCAATAACCCCATGTGCCTCACAATATAATAGTATGTAACCCCATGTACCTCACATTAGTAGCCCCACTGAGCCTAATGCAATCTCGCAGCAAAACCGTGGCATTTAAAAATAAAAAAAACATTGCAGTTTTGCTGCAATTACAAAAAGTTGGGCAAAAACGAGTCATGTAAGTACACATCCTTCCCTTCCTGAACTTTTATTCAATTCTTGGCAGTGGTCAGTCACTTACTCAGTGGAGGTGAATGGTTCTTTCTCTGCTAAACCAGCACTTAACGCGCTGTGGAACTGACGTTCTGCTGCAGCAGAGGAGGGACGTTCCTTCTACACTGACCGACCAGTCTGTTGCTGCGCTGCGGTCATCCCGGCTGGCGGCTGAGTTTGGAACACCAGTTGTCTGAGGTCCAGAGAACTGGTGTCCGCGGTCTGCCAGTTAAGTACCCCTGATCTATACAATGAATATGATATTTAATGATGGGACAACCTCTTTCAGGGAGGAATTGCTGGAATATTTTTTTGTGCATTTTGTATGTTTAGTGTTCCTTTAATTGTTTTGTACTCTGTGTCAGATCAGTACTGTCTTTACTTATATGGTCTACACCAGGGGTCTCAAACTCAGCCGGGTAAATGGGCCACATATAGAAAAAATGGGAAGTTGACGGGCCGCATTACTTTCAAATTTGATACAATACTAAATTATTGTTAATCAATTAGTTATTTCAACTATTTAGATACTGCCACACCCACTTGTAGATAATGCCAGTGCCCTCTGTAGATGCTGCCACAGTGCCCTCTGTAGATGCTGCCACAATGTCCTCTGTAGATGCTACCACAGTGCCCTCCGTAGATGCTGCCACAGTGCCCTCCGTAGATGCTGCTACAGTGCACTCCGCAGATGCTGCCACATTGCCCTCCGCAGATGCTGCCACATTGCCCTCCGCAGATGCTGTCACAGTGCCCTCTGCAGATGCTGCCACAGTGCCCTATGCAGATAATGCCACACACACCCCAAGTAGATAGCTCCATTGGGGCTCCCTCTAGGAGTGGAATCCTCAGCCAGAGCGTTGCCGACGCTTTGGCTGGGAATTCCTCTGCTGTTAGAGCCCCTGACGTCACTGTCCATACACTGTGTCTTCAGGGGATCCTCCTGGACGGGAATGTGATATCAGGGGCAACCCCAGAGCCCGTTTTCCTTGAGCAGAGCACTAGTATAGGCTCTGCGCTGGACCTCTGGAGAAGCCACTGACATCAGTGTCCATATATGGACAGTGATGTCAGGGGTTGCCCAGAGCTGGGGTCCCGGAGCAGAGCCACTTCTAGCACTCTGCCTGGGATTCCAGCTCTGCTCCTGACATCACTGTCCATATATAGACATGGATGTCAGGGGCAACCCCAGAGCTGGAGTCCCGGGCAGAGCGCTAATAGGCTCTTCCTGGGACTCCAGCTATGTCCTGACATCACTGGTACTCCTGCTCTGGGGAAGTCCCTTACATCACTGTAGATGTTTGGACAGCGATGTCAGAGGCTTCTCCAGAGCCCCGGAGCAGAGCCTATACTAGCGCTCTGCCCAGGACTCCAGCTCTGGGGAAGCCCCAGACATCGCTGTCCATATGTGGACAGCGATGTCAGGGAATTCCACAGAGTCCCGGAGCAGAGTCTGTACTAGCGGCTCTGTGTCCCGCGGACCGCAGCTGACTGTCCCAGGGGCCGCATGCGGCCCACGGGCCGGGTGCTTGAGACTCCTGGTCTATACCATAATGATGTGTGGTACCATTTTTACTTGTAAAACAACTCCAGCATATCTTAAGTTATGTTCGGATACGCTGCGGAAAACCTGAAGGGAAAATCCAATCAGGGATTCACACCAAATGTTACTTTCATTTGGTGTGAATATTCGGCTGGATTGACCGCTATAGAAAACGGCCGACTGAAAAAAAACTATACTCATCACTACTGGCGCTGTCATAGCAACGCATCCCTGAACCCCCAGTTACTTTTTCTACAGCTGGCCTCCTGTGATGACGTTTCATCACGTGACCACTGCAGGCTGTGGCTGCATGTCTCCTGTAATGAAAAGTCATCACAGGATTTGTTCCGTAGCGTGTGGATGAGATTTCATAAAATCTCATCTACTTCAGAATACGTACAAGTTAAAGGGGTAGTCTCACTAAAGACATTGGCAAATCACCCATCAATGTCCAATCGCTGTAGGGTCCAAACACTGTGACTGCCAGTAAACACTGAAATGAAGCGGCAGCAATGTTAGGAAAGTGCTGACCGTTGTCCATGAATGGAGCTTCTAAAATAAGCAGAGCTGGGCAGAGAGGAGCACATCGTTTTACCTAGTGCTGCTACTTTGTTCTAGTGACCGATTCACAGTGGTTAGACTCCCATCAATCGGATATTGATGGCATATCCAAGTGGTATGCCATCAATGTACCCCTTAAACAGCTCCCATAAGCAGAGTGATTGCAATGGGGAACCTTGATTGCACTGTTATTGGGGGCTGTCGTTATATGGGCATGTTATTTGTGTACTGTATAGCAGCAGTACTTATACTGTATGGCAGCATTATTTGTACTATATAAATAACCGGTAAACAATATGTCCTTAGAAAATACACTCACTCCACAATGTTATTTATTATGTTGATGAAATGTTTACGTGCATATCCTTTACTGATACTTATGAAATATTTGATTTCGAGTCATTCTTCGGTATAAATTGCAAAGCTGATAGACAATCATAGAAAAGCTGAATAATTTAGACAGACATTCAGGGGGAGTGAATGGGCTGTTCATAGTCCTGGCAGAGGAGCAGTTAATCTGGGCAAACACCATACCACCCCCCCCCCCCCGTCGTTTTGGCGGGATGAATGCCGTAGTCGATTACGGTGTTCATCCCATCAAAACGACGGAACCCTTGCACGACCGAGACAAACTGAAACCATTGGCACCGGATACGTCACCATTGAAATCAGTGGGGATGGAAAAGGAAACCTTTAGGGTATGTGCACACACTAATTACGTCCGTAATTGACGGACGTATTTCGGCCGCAAGTCCCGGACCGAACACAGTGCAGGGAGCCGGGCTCCTAGCATCATACTTATGTACCATGCTAGGAGTCCCTGCCTCTCCATGGAACTACTGTCCCGTACTGAAAACATGATTACAGTACGGGACAGTTGTCCTGCAGCGAGGCAGGGACTCCTAGCATCGTACATAAGTATGATGCTAAGAGCCCGGCTCCCTGCACTGTGTTCGGTCCGGGACTTGCGGCCGAAATACGTCCGTCAATTACGGACGTAATTAGTGTGTGTGCACATACCCTTAGTTTCAGTTTGTTTCAGTTAGGGTTACGTTTCGACTGGAAGCTCTGACGGAACGGAGCCCTGATGCAGATGTGAACAAAGCCTAATCTGCTGTATTTTGCTATCTTTACTGTAGATTTGTGCAGCATGTGATCCCTGTCATCTACTGTGCCATTACTGCAGATGTGCAGAGCATTTTAGGATAAAGATCGTGATGTGCAGAGCATTTTAGGATAAAGATCGTGATGTGCAGAGCATTTTAGGATAAAGATCGTGATGTGCAGATCATTTCGTAGCACGGGTACACACGAGGCGGACAGGATACGTTGTACCCTCAGTGTACACCGCTGCACAGTTCACACAGGGCATGTGGAACTTCTCATGTCGGTGTATGCAGCGCTGCTGCAGCGTCACACAGCTCAGGAATAACCAACGAGAGACGATGACAGAGACCTCCGGCCCCCAGGGTGTTACGTCTCTCCACCCCCGTGCAGCACCATGAGGGGGCGGATACACGCCCCACATGACGCAAACTAACCGGCCCCTGTCCTGTGCGGCGCTTATTGATAGTCCGTACTGTCCCGTGACGTGCTGGTCCCGCCTCCTAAGTCCTGTGCGGCGCAGCACTATACAGCTTCTCCAATGACGCCATGTTCCCCTCCCCTCAGTCCTGTGCGGCGCTCGCTGGCCCTGCCCCTTCCGTGGCGTCAGGAAAAAGCCCCGCCCTCCTGTGCGGTGCTTGTGCGGCGTGTACCTCGGGCCCTTCGTGTCTCTGCCGTGTGCGATCAGGGCTGAAGAGCGGGCAACGGTACAACAAGGGCGAAAGGTGAACGAGAGACAGGAGATATGCAACGCGCCAAGCTTAAAGAAGAAGATCCGGAAGTGGCGATAGGGCCCAAGACGGACCCGGCGGCGGAATCGTCACCCAAGAACGGCAACCGAGAGCAGGATAGTCCGAGGATGGGAATAAAGGAGGAGGCCGCAGGGGGTGAGTGGCGGAGCCTATAGCGATGGGTGACACATGGCGGTATGAAGGCGGTAACTACAAGGCATGCAGTCAGCGTCACCTAGTGGCAGTAGGAGTTATTGCATGCAGGATCACCACTCGTGACGAGCAACGTGCAGACTGGCGAGGTCCGGTTAGTTGCAGGGGAAGACTCTGGATGCGTTTAGTATTGGCTAAGGCAACCTGTAGTTCTTCAGTTCTAAAGCTTGCAGACTCCATATACGCCGAGGCAGTGACGCCTAGTGGCTGTAGGGATTATTGCATGCTGGATCACCACTCGTAACGAGCGACGTGCAGAGTGGCGGGTCTATTACTGTAGTTGAAGGGAAGGGCTCCGGCTGCATTTAGCATTGGCTCAGGCATCCTAGTATTCTTGTATATACTGTGTGACGGAAATGATGCTGGGGCTTGTAGTTCTTGCACAGTTATGTTATAGGTTGCTTAGGCCCTGTCCACATTTATGATGTGCGTTTATCGTATACGCCAAGAAAGTTCCTGTCGTACTCGCTAAAAGTGTCCATAGGGCTCCATCGGTCCCACGGAGGCCAAAAACGAGTCCTTTTTTACCTCCGTCAGACTGGTTTGGTATAACTTTTTGAGGTATGGAATATTGTAGTGGACTGCGTTATTTTGAGTGTTACAAGAGACAACCGTATCCTGCAAAAACAATAAAATAATTACCGCACAGAATTTTTGTTTTCTTTAACATTGGAATGTAAGGGTGACATATCCCACTATGGTATATGTCACGGGCATCCGTTAAATGTATACAGCATGAGCTTTTCTATTGTATTATTACATATACGTTACACAGATACCATTATAGCTGTTGAGTATCCGTCACCTATAGCCTATTATGGCATCCATTTAACATATACGTCCTGAAAAGATCTTGAGTCGTGACGTATGCGTTAAACTTCTATCATTACAGTCTATGGGTGACTGATGACAATTGGGGCTTCCATCACAGCGTGTGTTTAACGGATATGTCAGGAGTGTTTCCTGGGGCAGGCCAAAAATGTGGTGTGAATGGGTCCTTAGAGAAAGTATAATAAATATTTTGGATTCCTGATATTTTATATCTACAGATTCTGTATCCGTTTAGAAAATGTTTGTGACTTAATTTGTGGTTGCCCCCCTCTTGTGAAACTACAACTCCCAGCATAGGTTGACATTCTCCTAGCGTAGCGTGCCCGATCCCCTTTTTAATGAGCAATGCGGTTGCGATCATATCACAGTTCTGCTAAGCTGCTGCGTATTTACAGCAATATTGCGTACATATGACCTCAACGTGTGAGCACAGCATTAAGGCTTCGTTCACATCTGCGCCGAGACTCCAGTCATGGGTTCTGTCGGACCTTTCCGTTAGGGGAACCCATGAATGGAATCCAAACGGAAACCATAGGTTTCCGTTTGCATCACCATTGATTTCAATGGTAACGGATCCGATGCAAATTGTTTCAGTTTGTCACCGTTGTATAAGGTTTCAGTTGTTTTGACAGAATCAATACTGTAGTTGACTGAGCTGAGCTGTTCATTCCGTAAAAACAATGGAACCCTTTCACAAGTGACATGGAAACCATTTGCATCGGATCAGTCACCATTGAAATCATGGTTTCTGTTTGTTTCAGTTTGGGTTCCGTTCATGGGTTCCCCTTACGGAAAGGTCTGACAGAACCCATGAACACTGCCCCGACGCAGATGTGAAAGAAGCCTTAGGCCCTGTTCACATCATCGTCTGTGTTCCGTTGAGGGGTTCTGTGGGAGGTTTCCATCGGGTTAACCCCTCAGTGGAAAGTAAACGGAAACCTCCGCTTCCGTTTCCCTCACCATTGAACACAATCGTGAAGGAAACCTAGCTAATGGTTTCCGTCTGTCACTGTTGTGACAGGGTTCCGTCGTTTTGACTGATTTAATAGCGCAGTCGACTGCGCTGTTGGTTCCGTCAAGAACAACGGAACCCTGTAACAACAGTGACAGACGGAAACCATTAGCTAGGTTTCCGTCACCCTTGATATCAATGGTGATGGAAACAGATGCTTAGGTTTCCATTTGCCTTTCCGTTGAGGAGGTAAACAAAAGTTGACTTATGTGTCTATGGAATTCTGTAGCAATTATAGTTTTTCCGGTTTGTGCACAATAACTGATGCGTAATATGAGGTCCATACTGTACCGCATGCTTTTTGTAATAGGGACTCCTGCCTCCGTACAAGGTTATGGCATTGCCATGTGTGTACATGAGCCCTTAAAGGTGTTGTCTAAGGAAGACAACCCCTGTCCATATGACTTCTTAGGGGACATAGAAGTCATATACGGGGTCTTTCTATCGGATCCCACCTCTGAAATAGAGCAAAGAGCAGTACTGGCAGACTCGTGTCCATGTATTGCATGGATGGCCATATATTTGAATGGCTGATGTAATATTATGTTTCCTCTGTAGTAGCTGCTGCAGGTGAAAATGTCCGGCCACCACTGCTCCTAGCTGAATTAGGTTATTTTATTTTTTGGCTTTTTTGTAAAATTTTGCAGTATGACATAACGACGGAACCCTGTCACAACGGTGACAGACGGAAACGATTAGCTAGGTTTCCGTCACCATTGTGTTCAATGGTGAGGGAAAACGGAAGCTGAGGTTTCCGTTTGCTTTCCACTGAGGGGTTAACCCGATGGAAACCTCCCACAGAACCCCTCAACGGAACACAGACTATGATGTGAACAGGGCCTAAGGCTTCTTTCACATCTGCGTCGGGACACTGTTCATGGGTTCTGTCCGACCCCATGAACGGAATCCAAACTGAAACAAAGAGAAACCATAAAAAAATAAAATGAAAACTTAATACATACGTCCCGTATATACTCACTCTAATATATTGGTAATGTTTTCTAATTTGTCAGATTTTTTTTTTATAGTTTTAAACTAAAGTACAATACTATGTAAGTGAATGGGGTATTAACAAACCCCATTCACTAAGGCTATGTTTTCTTCTGCGGCTGAATCCTGGATTTCTTCCACGGATTGGCCAGCGGATTAGCCCCATTGTAGTTTAATGGAGCTAGACTGTGGTTTTTTCATCGCAGAATCCTCGGCAATAACGAACATGCAGCAGATTTTAAAATCTGCATCGAGTTTATTATTCATGTCACAGGTGTGGTTTTGTAGGCATATTCAACAGGGTTAGGCCTTATTCACGCGAACGTGTGCGTTTTGCACATGTTGCAGTTCCGTGTGTCATCAGTGAATGGTGCGTGGCTGCGTGATTTTCACGCATATGCCATCCTTATGACACGCGGTTTTGATGTTTAGAAAAAGAAATGAAGGAGGTGGTTTTATTTTTTCCTTCATTTCTTTATCTACTGTTGCGCGAATCACGCGCAACACACGGAAGTGCTTCCGTGTGCCTTACGTAATTTTCACGCACCCATTGACTTCAATGGGTGCGTGATGCACATAAAACGGCCAAGTATAGGACATGTCGTGAGTTTTACGCAGCGGGCACACGCTGCGTGAAAATCACGGAATGTCTGAATGGGGCCCATTGTCTAACATAGGTCCGTGCGACGCGCGTGATTTTCATGAGCGTATCACGGATGTTAAACACGTTCGTCTAACTAAGGCCTATAATATTTACGCTATGTGTGAACGCAGAATTATGGTGGAGATGTAGTGATCTTTGGTCTTCCCTGTTGTTTGTGACTGAACGACAATCTCTGACTGCACACAAACGTAAAAACGCCCATAATTACGGCACGTTTTTACGGGCCCATGGACTTCTATTGGCCACGGGTACCTCCCCGTATGCTTACGGGAAGATGCCCGTGCCGTTGAAAAATATAGAACATGTCCTATTTCAGGCCGTAATTACGGCACGGGCAGGCCCATAGAAGTCTATGGGGCTCCCGTAATTACGGGTGACTACATGTGTGCACCCGTAATTACGGGAGCGTTGCTCGGCGACATCCGTAAATAGTCACTGTCCAGGGTGCTGAAACAGTTAAACTATCGGCAGTAACTCTTTCAGCACCCTGGACAGAAACTACCGATCACAATATAGATCAACCTGTAAAGAAAAAGACATTGATACTTACCCAGAACTCCCTGCTTCCTCCAGTCCGGCCTCCTGGGATGATGTTTCAGCCCATGTGACCGCTGCAGCCAATCACAGGCTGCAGCGGTCACATGGACTGCCGCGTCATCCAGGGAGGTCGGACTGGATGTCAAGAGAGGGACGCGTCACCAAGACGACGGCCGGGTAAGTATGAATTTCTTTTTCTGCGGAAAGGGCTGTCCCTTCTCTATCCTGCACGGATAGAGATAAGGGCTGGCGATTACTGCAGTGCAATTTTGCAGCGAAAACGTGCCCGTAAATACGGGTGGACCAAGGACCCGTATTTAAGCCAGTATTTACGGGAGGACAAAAATACATTCGTGTGCATGAGGCCTTATTATGTTACATCTTAAATCATTTGGCTGTTAGATTACGTTCACATGCGGCAGATTTGTTGCAGAAATTTCTGCGGTTAAAAATCTATTTCATTCATCTGAATGTGGTTGTTTCTGCAGCATGTGCAAAGATTGAGATATATGGGACAGTCTCAGAAAAACGTATCCATAAATACATATGGATCTGGTTTTTAAAACCCCATGCATACGTACCGGAAATAATTTGCTGCGTGTTGATATACTCTTATGGAAAAGATTTAGGTTAGGGCAACATTTGAGGTTGCATCAGGTTGTGGTAATGCAGCGTTTTGTTTTTTTTATAAACTTAGAGTTGTAAACTTTGGTAGATTTGATGCATCTTCTGAATGCCTGGTCAAAGTGGCGCACACCATATGAGAAATCTGGCTAGACATGTTTGCCACTTTTCTCTTCCTTATGTCACCTCTGGGTTGGCTTAATTTACACCAGTTTTTTTTCTCCTCAATTTTGGTGCACGGTGGCGCATTTTCCCACTAATCCAAACCCCCTTGTCTATCGTGGTGCAAAAAGTCTCTAAAACAGATAATAAATGTGGCGCGCTGCATGTATGGCAGAATTCTGGCACATTTTGCATAGTAAAACTGCCCCAATATATTGCTATGGACTGTGGCTGGGACATTGCAAAATGTTTCTGTCTAGCCTTTGCCTTACAGATCGTTCACATTGCCGTATCACATCTGTGTACGGCTCGTGCACGAGCCATACACCCTCGTGCCAAGTATGTGATCATATCCCGTCCTGGGAGAAAGGTTCCCTTGATGATAAGCTGATCACAGGGTATCCTTCTGCTGGGATCACGAGATCAATGGTTATCTGGAACCAGATAACAAGTGTTGAATTCCCTTGCAGCGCCACAACAGAGGAAACGAAGTATTACACAGTTCCCATATAATTTTATTGGCTGTCCATGTAATACCTGGATGTACTGTGTCCCCCAGAGCGAGAGACTCTGTTGGCAGCTGCACTCTGCTCCGGCTTATAGATGAATGTGACCCCCTTTATTAACTCATAATTCCCTATATTATTTATAATATGAGATTGAAAATGTGTTTTTAAATCAAACGACTCCCTTCAATTATATTTTTTCTGATTAATTAGATGATGCAAGGCAAATGATGTGAATTCAAGCAATATCAGACTGAGCCAAGCAAATTATGTGCCGGCTACAGTTCCACCTTCAGGAAACTTAAATGTACTGGCTTGTATGTGATATCCTGCAATGTTGTCTATGAAGATACTTTTAGAAAAGTGACACGATTTTTAAAATTTATCTTCTGTACACCACAACAGTGGATATGAAACAAAGCACTTCAAGATGTGATTTAAGTGAACACTTTTAGGCCCCATGCAAACGACCATAAAAATCACCCGTAATTACGGGCCCATTCATTTCTATGGCCGACGGACACCTTCCCGTATGTCTACAAGAGGGTGTCCATGCCGAAAAAAATAGGACATGTCCTATTTTCTTATTTTACAGACCGTGCTCCTATACTTTATAATGGCAGCACGGCCCGTAAAAACGGACGGCTGCCCGCTGCCGGCCGTACCCGTAATTACGGGCACGGTTGTGTGCATGGAGCCTGAGTTTTAGAAATGATGCTGTTTTTTAATATACATGTATCAGAAATTCTGCTCACATACCTTTCTTATAGTGCATAAGGCCCCTCTAACAGTAGAATGGTATAACCCACAAATTAGCCCTGTGTACTTCCATCCATCCATGAGCTAACTGAATATGACTAATCATGGCGTCCGTAATGTGACCCCCCCCCTCCATTTACAAACATCATGTGACCCCCTAGCATTCAGTGAGCAACAGGTTATAATGTCATATATGTGTTGGGGCACCATAGAGGACACATCCATGGGCTAAGTGAATAGGACTCAGGCTGGGTTCACACGACCTATTTTCAGGCGTAAACGAGGCGTATCATGCCTCGATTTACTCCTGAAAATAGGGCTACAATACGTCGGCAAATATCTGCCCATTCATTTGAATGCGTTTGCCGACGTACTGTGCAGACGACCTGTAATTTACGTGTCGTCGTTTGACAGCTGTCAAACGGCGACGCGTAAATTGACTGCGCAACATAATTTGAGCCGTTCTTCATTGAACTCTATGAAGAGCAGCTCAAGATTTACGAGCGTCACAGACGCCTCGCATAATACGAGGAGGAGCATTTACATGTGAAACGAGGCAGCTGTTTTCTCTTGAAAACAGTCTGTCTTTTCACACGTAAATACCTGCTATCGTGTGCACGTACCCTCATGGTGGAATAATGATGAGCAACTACTTCTCTGTGCGTGTATTTACTTGTATAAACTGGCTGCCTGTCTTTAGGTGATGTATAAAATGGCTACCTGTCTCTTGGAGAAGTTGTCATGTTTTTAATAACGTTAAAGTGGATTTGTTATATATTTATGCTGACCTGTCTAAGCGCAGCATAAAGAAGCGATCCACATGCTGAATTCATCGGTCTGTCTGTTATTAGGTAAACTGCTGTCGTTTAGGAGAACTTTCGTTTATAGTTGCGGCGTATCAGACGTACAATGATCGTATGTATTTATTCTGCCCCCGACTTAGACATGATAATGAGATGTTGCTGTAGATATAAATACTTTAATCAGTTGCAGAAGTTATAAACTACTATTCACCTGTTACACACCTGTTACCTAAATGGCAGGGGTCAGATGATGTGTGTGTAAGGGGGGGGGGTCACATGACTATTGCCATATTTAAACCTATTCAGTTAGCTCATGGATAATTTGGACTAATCTGTGGGTTATACTGTTGGTTTTTTTTAGACCGAGGCTACTTCTCTGTTATAAGAAATGTATGCGAACTGAATTTCTAATACAGGTTTATTGAAAACGATAAATGATCTATTTAAAAAAAAAAAAATAAATAATGGACAACCTAAGGCTCTGTTCACATCTGCGTTGCGGTCCCTGAGCAGACGCAAACTAACATCGACGGAAACCGGAGGTTTCCATCACCATTGAAATCAATGGTGACGGATCCGGTGCCCGTGGTTTCTGTTTGTCTCTTGTGCACCGGATCCGTCATTTTGCCAGAAGCAATAGCGTAGTCGACTATCACCTGTTCCAGAGATAAGGCCCACTGTTGTGTTGGCTCCCTATATACTGATTTTCTGTAGTTCGCCAACAGGGTGGAGCTAGCTTCCCTGCCTCTGATTCTGACCAATAAGCGCAAGGCAGCTTGAGGGTAGTTTCCTTATATGCTAATTTGCTGTAGTTTGCTAACCGGGCATGAACTATGTTGGCTAAGTACCGCAAATTAGCATATAGGGAGCCAACACAACAGTGGGACATATCTATGAAATGGGGGCCCAGGAAAAAAAAAAACAGCACTGGAATCAGACATTGTTATTCAGACCAGTTCAACTTATATGACCTAGTGGCTTTAAAGAGAACCTTTCACCTGCCCATACATGTGCAGCATGTAATGGGCAGGGCTGTACAAACTCGGTCTCATTATAATTATTTTTTCCTATCTTTCTCCGTTATTTAGATATTGGTGCTGCTATATTTGGTGCCCGATATTTAAATAACCCCCTGAACTGTCAATGGGGTGTGTAATTGGCAAGGGGACGTGTAACATCACTGTGACACTGTCCAATCAGCTATGGACAGTGTCAAAGCAAGAGCTGGAGAGAGGCGAGCACACGCATCTCTGCCACCACCGCGGAACAGAAGAGAAGGTGAATAATTCTTCTTCTCTTCCATAGCGGCAGGAGAATCTTCAGCAGCGGCATCGGAGTTGTGCGGGCGGGTATGCGCGCACACTCTCACTCACTCTTCAGCTCTCAGCAGACAAGGACGACAAGACTGGGATCTCTCGTGAGATATCACAAAGTCTTGTCCAAGAGCTGAAAAGTGAGAGCGTTTATGCATGCTCGCACAGCTCCGAGCTGCGGGTGCGCACGCGCTCTCCCCTCTCCAGCTCTCGCTGTGATTCTTTCCATAGCTGATTGGACAGTGTCACAGCGATGTTACACGCCCCATTGACAGTTGAGGGGGTTATTTAAATATTGGGCGCTAAATATCTAACAAGAACAAGGCCTCGTTTCAGAAGAAATGAGGCAGATTATAAGACCGGAGGTTCAGGCCTCCATTGCTGCCTTAAAGAGGCTCTGTCACCAGATTCTCAAATCCCTATCTCCTATTGCATGTGATCGGCGCTGCAATGTAGCTAACAGTAAAGTCTTCTTTTTTTTAAAAAACGTTCATTTTTGGCCACGTTATGATCTATTTTATATATATATATATATATATATATATATATATATGCAAATGAGCTTTGAAATGGACAACTGGGCGTGTATTGTGTTTTTAACTGGGCGTGTTTACGTGTATGACGCTGACCAATTAGTGACCAGTCAGCGTCATACACTCCTCTCCATTCATTTACACAGCACATAGTGTTCTTACTAGAACGATGTTCAACCACATACACAAGTGTCCTGATAATGAATACACGTGACCTCCAGCCTGGACGTCATGTGTATTCAGGATCCTGACACTTCTGAATCTTTTCTGTGAGATTACAGCAAGTCACGCGTAATCTCGTGATTTCGTTTCCCTTGCTGGAAATCTCACAGAAAAGATTCAGAAGTGTCAGGATTCTGAATACACATGACGTCCAGGCTGGATGGTCATGTGTATTCATTATCAGGACACTTGTGTATGTGGCTGAACATCGTTCTAGTAAGAACACTATGTGCTGTGTAAATGAATGGAGAGGAGTGTATGACGCTGACTGGTCACTGATTGGTCAGCGTCATACACGTAAACTCTCCCAGTTAAAAACACAATACATGCCCAGTTGTCCATTTCAAAGCTCATTTGCATATATATATAAAATAGCTCATAACTTGGCCAAAAATGAACGTTTTTAAAAAACACAAAAAACTTTACTGTTATCTACATTGCAGTGCCGATCACATGCAATAGGAGATAGGGATTTGAGAATCTGGTGACAGAGCCTCTTTAAATTTACCTAGTCCTTCAGGTGTTCCCCTGCCTCCATCTGAAAGACCTAGATCAGAATCCTCTGATTTAGAATTTGTTTCTGAAAACACAGAAAAAGGCCATACTTGCAAATGGACACAGCCAGGTCAGAAAATGCTGATGAAGGAGTGAGCAGGTGCTTTAAATAATAATAGCCACTCCCACTGGTCTTGAGGGGAGTGGTGTGTGTGTGGTGCATGGGATGTGTAGTAAGAAATAATAAATGAATAGTGTGTGTGTGCAAGTGTAATACTATGAGTGAAATATAGGGGGCAGTAATGAGTAAAGTGCCTCAATAGAAATAAAATGGATAATGGGGTGCAAGTGTGTGAAACATGGAGGGATAGTGTGTACGTCATGAGGCACAACGTGTATAGCCAGGTAGAAGCCTATTTGTGACGCCTTGATAGTTCATAGAGCGGGCTACCCTGCTTGCTATGCCAAACAACAACACACCATGCTCTCCCAGCATCAAAGACCCAGCTGTGTCCAAGAGAAGCGAATATATGTAGTAATGAAAAATACCTGGGGTATTAGTAATCATTTTGGCCAAAAGGACGCAAGCTCGCAATCCACGACAAGGATCCCCAGACTTGCGAGTCCCTAACTCCTTAAATGGAACAGAACGTTCCTGATGTACAAACAGAACCGATAAAAACAAGGGGACATATATGAAAACACAGAAAAAGGCCATACTTGCAAATGGACACAGCCAGGTCAGAAAATGCTGATGAAGGAGTGAGCAGGTGCTTTAAATAATAATAGCCACTCCCACTGGTCTTGAGGGGAGTGGTGTGTGTGTGGTGCATGGGATGTGTAGTAAGAAATAATAAATGAATAGTGTGTGTGTGCAAGTGTAATACTATGAGTGAAATATAGGGGGCAGTAATGAGTAAAGTGCCTCAATAGAAATAAAATGGATAATGGGGTGCAAGTGTGTGAAACATGGAGGGATAGTGTGTACGTCATGAGGCACAACGTGTATAGCCAGGTAGAAGCCTATTTGTGACGCCTTGATAGTTCATAGAGCGGGCTACCCTGCTTGCTATGCCAAACAACAACACACCATGCTCTCCCAGCATCAAAGACCCAGCTGTGTCCAAGAGAAGCGAATATATGTAGTAATGAAAAATACCTGGGGTATTAGTAATCATTTTGGCCAAAAGGACGCAAGCTCGCAATCCACGACAAGGATCCCCAGACTTGCGAGTCCCTAACTCCTTAAATGGAACAGAACGTTCCTGATGTACAAACAGAACCGATAAAAACAAGGGGACATATATGAAAACACAGAAAAAGGCCATACTTGCAAATGGACACAGCCAGGTCAGAAAATGCTGATGAAGGAGTGAGCAGGTGCTTTAAATAATAATAGCCACTCCCACTGGTCTTGAGGGGAGTGGTGTGTGTGTGGTGCATGGGATGTGTAGTAAGAAATAATAAATGAATAGTGTGTGTGTGCAAGTGTAATACTATGAGTGAAATATAGGGGGCAGTAATGAGTAAAGTGCCTCAATAGAAATAAAATGGATAATGGGGTGCAAGTGTGTGAAACATGGAGGGATAGTGTGTACGTCATGAGGCACAACGTGTATAGCCAGGTAGAAGCCTATTTGTGACGCCTTGATAGTTCATAGAGCGGGCTACCCTGCTTGCTATGCCAAACAACAACACACCATGCTCTCCCAGCATCAAAGACCCAGCTGTGTCCAAGAGAAGCGAATATATGTAGTAATGAAAAATACCTGGGGTATTAGTAATCATTTTGGCCAAAAGGACGCAAGCTCGCAATCCACGACAAGGATCCCCAGACTTGCGAGTCCCTAACTCCTTAAATGGAACAGAACGTTCCTGATGTACAAACAGAACCGATAAAAACAAGGGGACATATATGAAAACACAGAAAAAGGCCATACTTGCAAATGGACACAGCCAGGTCAGAAAATGCTGATGAAGGAGTGAGCAGGTGCTTTAAATAATAATAGCCACTCCCACTGGTCTTGAGGGGAGTGGTGTGTGTGTGGTGCATGGGATGTGTAGTAAGAAATAATAAATGAATAGTGTGTGTGTGCAAGTGTAATACTATGAGTGAAATATAGGGGGCAGTAATGAGTAAAGTGCCTCAATAGAAATAAAATGGATAATGGGGTGCAAGTGTGTGAAACATGGAGGGATAGTGTGTACGTCATGAGGCACAACGTGTATAGCCAGGTAGAAGCCTATTTGTGACGCCTTGATAGTTCATAGAGCGGGCTACCCTGCTTGCTATGCCAAACAACAACACACCATGCTCTCCCAGCATCAAAGACCCAGCTGTGTCCAAGAGAAGCGAATATATGTAGTAATGAAAAATACCTGGGGTATTAGTAATCATTTTGGCCAAAAGGACGCAAGCTCGCAATCCACGACAAGGATCCCCAGACTTGCGAGTCCCTAACTCCTTAAATGGAACAGAACGTTCCTGATGTACAAACAGAACCGATAAAAACAAGGGGACATATATGAAAACACAGAAAAAGGCCATACTTGCAAATGGACACAGCCAGGTCAGAAAATGCTGATGAAGGAGTGAGCAGGTGCTTTAAATAATAATAGCCACTCCCACTGGTCTTGAGGGGAGTGGTGTGTGTGTGGTGCATGGGATGTGTAGTAAGAAATAATAAATGAATAGTGTGTGTGTGCAAGTGTAATACTATGAGTGAAATATAGGGGGCAGTAATGAGTAAAGTGCCTCAATAGAAATAAAATGGATAATGGGGTGCAAGTGTGTGAAACATGGAGGGATAGTGTGTACGTCATGAGGCACAACGTGTATAGCCAGGTAGAAGCCTATTTGTGACGCCTTGATAGTTCATAGAGCGGGCTACCCTGCTTGCTATGCCAAACAACAACACACCATGCTCTCCCAGCATCAAAGACCCAGCTGTGTCCAAGAGAAGCGAATATATGTAGTAATGAAAAATACCTGGGGTATTAGTAATCATTTTGGCCAAAAGGACGCAAGCTCGCAATCCACGACAAGGATCCCCAGACTTGCGAGTCCCTAACTCCTTAAATGGAACAGAACGTTCCTGATGTACAAACAGAACCGATAAAAACAAGGGGACATATATGAAAACACAGAAAAAGGCCATACTTGCAAATGGACACAGCCAGGTCAGAAAATGCTGATGAAGGAGTGAGCAGGTGCTTTAAATAATAATAGCCACTCCCACTGGTCTTGAGGGGAGTGGTGTGTGTGTGGTGCATGGGATGTGTAGTAAGAAATAATAAATGAATAGTGTGTGTGTGCAAGTGTAATACTATGAGTGAAATATAGGGGGCAGTAATGAGTAAAGTGCCTCAATAGAAATAAAATGGATAATGGGGTGCAAGTGTGTGAAACATGGAGGGATAGTGTGTACGTCATGAGGCACAACGTGTATAGCCAGGTAGAAGCCTATTTGTGACGCCTTGATAGTTCATAGAGCGGGCTACCCTGCTTGCTATGCCAAACAACAACACACCATGCTCTCCCAGCATCAAAGACCCAGCTGTGTCCAAGAGAAGCGAATATATGTAGTAATGAAAAATACCTGGGGTATTAGTAATCATTTTGGCCAAAAGGACGCAAGCTCGCAATCCACGACAAGGATCCCCAGACTTGCGAGTCCCTAACTCCTTAAATGGAACAGAACGTTCCTGATGTACAAACAGAACCGATAAAAACAAGGGGACATATATGAAAACACAGAAAAAGGCCATACTTGCAAATGGACACAGCCAGGTCAGAAAATGCTGATGAAGGAGTGAGCAGGTGCTTTAAATAATAATAGCCACTCCCACTGGTCTTGAGGGGAGTGGTGTGTGTGTGGTGCATGGGATGTGTAGTAAGAAATAATAAATGAATAGTGTGTGTGTGCAAGTGTAATACTATGAGTGAAATATAGGGGGCAGTAATGAGTAAAGTGCCTCAATAGAAATAAAATGGATAATGGGGTGCAAGTGTGTGAAACATGGAGGGATAGTGTGTACGTCATGAGGCACAACGTGTATAGCCAGGTAGAAGCCTATTTGTGACGCCTTGATAGTTCATAGAGCGGGCTACCCTGCTTGCTATGCCAAACAACAACACACCATGCTCTCCCAGCATCAAAGACCCAGCTGTGTCCAAGAGAAGCGAATATATGTAGTAATGAAAAATACCTGGGGTATTAGTAATCATTTTGGCCAAAAGGACGCAAGCTCGCAATCCACGACAAGGATCCCCAGACTTGCGAGTCCCTAACTCCTTAAATGGAACAGAACGTTCCTGATGTACAAACAGAACCGATAAAAACAAGGGGACATATATGAAAACACAGAAAAAGGCCATACTTGCAAATGGACACAGCCAGGTCAGAAAATGCTGATGAAGGAGTGAGCAGGTGCTTTAAATAATAATAGCCACTCCCACTGGTCTTGAGGGGAGTGGTGTGTGTGTGGTGCATGGGATGTGTAGTAAGAAATAATAAATGAATAGTGTGTGTGTGCAAGTGTAATACTATGAGTGAAATATAGGGGGCAGTAATGAGTAAAGTGCCTCAATAGAAATAAAATGGATAATGGGGTGCAAGTGTGTGAAACATGGAGGGATAGTGTGTACGTCATGAGGCACAACGTGTATAGCCAGGTAGAAGCCTATTTGTGACGCCTTGATAGTTCATAGAGCGGGCTACCCTGCTTGCTATGCCAAACAACAACACACCATGCTCTCCCAGCATCAAAGACCCAGCTGTGTCCAAGAGAAGCGAATATATGTAGTAATGAAAAATACCTGGGGTATTAGTAATCATTTTGGCCAAAAGGACGCAAGCTCGCAATCCACGACAAGGATCCCCAGACTTGCGAGTCCCTAACTCCTTAAATGGAACAGAACGTTCCTGATGTACAAACAGAACCGATAAAAACAAGGGGACATATATGAAAACACAGAAAAAGGCCATACTTGCAAATGGACACAGCCAGGTCAGAAAATGCTGATGAAGGAGTGAGCAGGTGCTTTAAATAATAATAGCCACTCCCACTGGTCTTGAGGGGAGTGGTGTGTGTGTGGTGCATGGGATGTGTAGTAAGAAATAATAAATGAATAGTGTGTGTGTGCAAGTGTAATACTATGAGTGAAATATAGGGGGCAGTAATGAGTAAAGTGCCTCAATAGAAATAAAATGGATAATGGGGTGCAAGTGTGTGAAACATGGAGGGATAGTGTGTACGTCATGAGGCACAACGTGTATAGCCAGGTAGAAGCCTATTTGTGACGCCTTGATAGTTCATAGAGCGGGCTACCCTGCTTGCTATGCCAAACAACAACACACCATGCTCTCCCAGCATCAAAGACCCAGCTGTGTCCAAGAGAAGCGAATATATGTAGTAATGAAAAATACCTGGGGTATTAGTAATCATTTTGGCCAAAAGGACGCAAGCTCGCAATCCACGACAAGGATCCCCAGACTTGCGAGTCCCTAACTCCTTAAATGGAACAGAACGTTCCTGATGTACAAACAGAACCGATAAAAACAAGGGGACATATATGAAAACACAGAAAAAGGCCATACTTGCAAATGGACACAGCCAGGTCAGAAAATGCTGATGAAGGAGTGAGCAGGTGCTTTAAATAATAATAGCCACTCCCACTGGTCTTGAGGGGAGTGGTGTGTGTGTGGTGCATGGGATGTGTAGTAAGAAATAATAAATGAATAGTGTGTGTGTGCAAGTGTAATACTATGAGTGAAATATAGGGGGCAGTAATGAGTAAAGTGCCTCAATAGAAATAAAATGGATAATGGGGTGCAAGTGTGTGAAACATGGAGGGATAGTGTGTACGTCATGAGGCACAACGTGTATAGCCAGGTAGAAGCCTATTTGTGACGCCTTGATAGTTCATAGAGCGGGCTACCCTGCTTGCTATGCCAAACAACAACACACCATGCTCTCCCAGCATCAAAGACCCAGCTGTGTCCAAGAGAAGCGAATATATGTCTTTGATGCTGGGAGAGCATGGTGTGTTGTTGTTTGGCATAGCAAGCAGGGTAGCCCGCTCTATGAACTATCAAGGCGTCACAAATAGGCTTCTACCTGGCTATACACGTTGTGCCTCATGACGTACACACTATCCCTCCATGTTTCACACACTTGCACCCCATTATCCATTTTATTTCTATTGAGGCACTTTACTCATTACTGCCCCCTATATTTCACTCATAGTATTACACTTGCACACACACACTATTCATTTATTATTTCTTACTACACATCCCATGCACCACACACACACCACTCCCCTCAAGACCAGTGGGAGTGGCTATTATTATTTAAAGCACCTGCTCACTCCTTCATCAGCATTTTCTGACCTGGCTGTGTCCATTTGCAAGTATGGCCTTTTTCTGTGTTTTCATATATGTCCCCTTGTTTTTATCGGTTCTGTTTGTACATCAGGAACGTTCTGTTCCATTTAAGGAGTTAGGGACTCGCAAGTCTGGGGATCCTTGTCGTGGATTGCGAGCTTGCGTCCTTTTGGCCAAAATGATTACTAATACCCCAGGTATTTTTCATTACTACATATATTCGCTTCTCTTGGACACAGCTGGGTCTTTGATGCTGGGAGAGCATGGTGTGTTGTTGTTTGGCATAGCAAGCAGGGTAGCCCGCTCTATGAACTATCAAGGCGTCACAAATAGGCTTCTACCTGGCTATACACGTTGTGCCTCATGACGTACACACTATCCCTCCATGTTTCACACACTTGCACCCCATTATCCATTTTATTTCTATTGAGGCACTTTACTCATTACTGCCCCCTATATTTCACTCATAGTATTACACTTGCACACACACACTATTCATTTATTATTTCTTACTACACATCCCATGCACCACACACACACCACTCCCCTCAAGACCAGTGGGAGTGGCTATTATTATTTAAAGCACCTGCTCACTCCTTCATCAGCATTTTCTGACCTGGCTGTGTCCATTTGCAAGTATGGCCTTTTTCTGTGTTTTCATATATGTCCCCTTGTTTTTATCGGTTCTGTTTGTACATCAGGAACGTTCTGTTCCATTTAAGGAGTTAGGGACTCGCAAGTCTGGGGATCCTTGTCGTGGATTGCGAGCTTGCGTCCTTTTGGCCAAAATGATTACTAATACCCCAGGTATTTTTCATTACTACATATATTCGCTTCTCTTGGACACAGCTGGGTCTTTGATGCTGGGAGAGCATGGTGTGTTGTTGTTTGGCATAGCAAGCAGGGTAGCCCGCTCTATGAACTATCAAGGCGTCACAAATAGGCTTCTACCTGGCTATACACGTTGTGCCTCATGACGTACACACTATCCCTCCATGTTTCACACACTTGCACCCCATTATCCATTTTATTTCTATTGAGGCACTTTACTCATTACTGCCCCCTATATTTCACTCATAGTATTACACTTGCACACACACACTATTCATTTATTTCTTACTACACATCCCATGCACCACACACACACCACTCCCCTCAAGACCAGTGGGAGTGGCTATTATTATTTAAAGCACCTGCTCACTCCTTCATCAGAATTTGTTTCTGACAGATCCGAGGAGGTTAAAAAGTTTTATTTTTCTGCAAAGGACACGGATGTTCTCCTAGAAGCCATAAGATGTACAATGGATATAGAAGAAATAAATGAACGTTTGTCTATACATGATGAAATGTTTGCAATATTGGTTTCTCCTAAAAGAAGGGTCTTTTCAGTTCGTAAAAATTATTAGGAAATTAATCTTGGATGCATGGAATAATCCGGAAAGAAAATTTGTAATTCCTAGAGAAATAAAGGAAAGGTTCCTGTTAAAGGGGGTAGGGGAAATAGCAGGATTCACTGGTTAGTGACACCCACTATTACTACCGCCTTTATAAACCGGGTCACTAGGGTTATGCCTAGTTCCCCTACCTTTTCCTTATACTAACGTCGATCTAATTGCTTTAGCGGTTACTCAAGGGAATAAGACCGTATAGTAAATAAAGGTAATATTTATTATCATACAGTAATCACTCTCATATGTATAATACAGTAACTAATCACAGTACAGTATAAACACATAGTTACATAGTTTGTACGGTTGAAAAAAGACACATGTCCATCAAGTTCAACCAAGGGATGGGAAAGGGGAAGTGGGATGGGAAAGGGGAAGTAAAAAATGTCTACACATAGCAGTTAATATTTTTTTGTTCTAGGAAATTATCTAAGCCTTTATTAAAGCCATCTACTGTCCCTGCTGCGACCAGCTCCTGCGGTAGGCTATTCCATAGATTCACAGTTCTCACAGTAAAGAAGGCTTGTCGCCTCTGTAGGTTGAACCTTTTTTTCTCCAGACGGAGGGAGTGCCCCCTTGTTTTTTGAGGGGGTTTTACATGGAACAGGATTTCACCATATTTTTTGTATGCGCCATTCATATATTTATATAAGTTAATCATGTCCCCCCTTAGTCGTCTTTTCTCAAGGCTAAATAGGTTTAGTTCTTTTAATCTTTCCTCATAACTTAGATTCTCCATGCCCCTTATTAGCTTCGTTGCTCTTCTTTGTATTTTTTCCAACTCCAGGGCATCCTTTCTATGAACTGGAGCCCAGAACTGGACTGCATATTCTAGATGAGGCCTCACTAATGCTTTGTAAAGTGGTAATATTACATCCCTGTCCCGCGAGTCCATGCCTCTTTTGATACACGACAATATTTTGCTGGCCTTTGAAGCAGCTGATTGACACTGCATGCTGAAATTTAGTTTATGATTTACAAGTACACCCAGATCCTTCTCAACAATTGACTCCCCCAGTGTAGCTCCCCCTAGGACATATGATGCTTGCAGGTTTTTCGTACCCAGATGCATAACTTGACATTTATTTACATTAAACTTCATTTGCCAAGTGGACGCCCAAACACTTAGTTTGTTTAAATCTGCCTGCAATTCACAAACATCTTCCATAGTCTGAACTATATTGCATAGCTTGGTGTCATCTGCAAAAATAGAAATAGTGCTATTAATCCCATCCTCTATATCATTAATAAATAAGTTGAATAATAGTGGTCCCAGCACTGAACCCTGGGGTACACCACTTATAACTGGGGACCATTCAGAGTAGGAATCATTGACCACAACTCTCTGGATACGGTCCTTGAGCCAATTCTCAATCCAATTACAAACTATACTTTCTAAACCTATAGTCCTTAATTTACCCATTAGATGTCTATGAGGGACAGTGTCAAATGCCTTTGCAAAGTCCAAAAACACTATATCCACAGCGGCCCCTCTGTCTAGGCTTCTGCTTACCTCTTCATAAAAACAAATCAGGTTGGTTTGACAGCTTCTGTCCTTTGTAAAACCATGCTGGCTGTCACTTATAATACTATTTATTGTCACATAATTCTGTATATAGTCCCTCAATAGCCCCTCAAACATTTTCCCCACAATTGAGTTATCACAATATTATACCGCCACCCACTTACCTAAACATACACAGAATACATTTACGTTACAACACAATACACATAAGTTACTTGTGATTCTCACACGCTCTCTATCTCTATCCCACTCCCTCCTAATATAACTTTCCCTATACACTAAGGGTTAATACGGGATAAGGAGGAACAAGGGGAATGGGTTACTGTGTAAAATAGACAGCAAGGGTTAACTCAGGGACTCTGGGACAGCAAGGGTTAACTTAGGGAGAACAAGGGGTTAACTTACTCAGGGAGAGCAAGGGGTTAACTCAGGGACAGTAGGGACTCAGGGAGAGCAAGGGGTTAACTCAGGGAAGCAAGGGTTAACTCAGGGACAGTATCAAGGGGTTAACTCAGGGACAGTATCAAGGGGTTAACTCAGGGAAGCAAGGGTTAACTCAGGGAAGCAAGGGTTAACTCAGGGAAGCAAGGGTTAACTCAGGGAAGCAAGGGTTAACTCAGGGAAGCAAGGGTTAACTCAGGGAAGCAAGGGTTAACTCAGGGAAGCAAGGGTTAACTCAGGGAAGCAAGGGTTAACTCAGGGAAGCAAGGGTTAACTCAGGGAAGCAAGGGTTAACTCAGGGAAGCAAGGGTTAACTCAGGGAAGCAAGGGTTAACTCAGGGAAGCAAGGGTTAACTCAGGGAAGCAAGGGTTAACTCAGGGAAGCAAGGGTTAACTCTGGGACAGTAGGGACTCAGGGAGTGCAAGGGGTTAACTCAGGGACAGTAGGGACAGTATCAAGGGGTTAACTCAGGGAAGCAAGGGTTAACTCTGGGACAGGAGGGACTCAGGGAGAGCAAGGGGTTAACTCAGGGACAGTACTCTGGGAGATCAAGGGGTTAACTCAGGGAAGCAAGGGTTACAGCAGGAGGAGACAGGGAGAGACAGGGTTAAGTGTAGCTGCTGCTACACTTGATACTGGAGCAGCAGAGGCAGCAGCAGGAACCCAGGTCTTTGGAGGAGAGAGAGAGGTGAGCCGTCAGTGGTGTGTGAGGCAGGCAGCTCTCAGCTGATCGTAGCTCCAGCTGGCTTCGGCTCCTGAGCTCAGCTTCTGAGCATACCGTACGCTCCCAGCGGGGAGTGTGGCGCTTGCCCCAGGCTAGCATGGGTCGGCATGGTGATAATGTATCACCAGCCGACTCATGAGAGCCCGCACGAGACAGTCCGTGCGCGCGGGAGACTTGAAATGGAGACAGGGGATAACTATCCCTTGTCTCCATGGTTTCCTAACAAAGCAGGGACATGCTAATTGACCTGCTCTGCTTCCAACCGTATTCATGACCCGGGCTGTTGTTGTTACAGCCCTGGCTCATGATACATTATATGTACTATACATACACATATATATTATATATATTTATATATACATATACACACATACACTGTATACATACTATATATATATATATATATATATATATATATATATATATATACACACACACACACATACATATGGACACTTCCCTTTACAATCCCCCTGTTGTCGGGGGCAATTTGGGGAAGTGTTTGTGGGGTTCTATTTACCCCCCTCAACCTCCCCGGTTACTGGTAATGGTCTGAGATGGAAGGAAGTATACTATTAGACCTAGATATTCGACATCAGCTATCTCCTCAAGGACACCTTCCCACCAGTCCTCTGACTCTGGAGTCTAGTGTCCAAAGAAACGAAACCTCAAAGTTCACAGAATGAAGATGAAATTAAATCTCCTAGTCCATAGAACGAAGTTGAGATAAAACTCAGTCCATAGAACGAAGCCTCGAAGCTCATCAGACGAAGTTGAAATGAAACCTTCATAGTCCATAGAACGAAGAAACCTTCATAGTCCATAGAACGGGGTTGAACGAAGCCTCAAAGCTCATCAAACGAACAAAGCTCATTTGAAAGCCTCAAAGTCCATGAACCGCAGATTTCTTGTTCTTTCTTGCTTGGAGTTCCTTCCTCTTAAGTGGCGTCAGCAGGTCTTTCCAGTGGCCGATCCAATTTTAGCATGCCGACCCGTGTAAGGCTACTTGTGCCCTCATATGGTCAGCCTTGGAATGGCTTAGCCCGCCTTTCAATAACCTTTTGTACGTGATCCATTACTTTTCCAACTTTTCCCAGCATCTTGATTGAAGACGAAACAATCTTTGTGGGCCGATATCCAGGTCTTCATCATGGCAGGTTATCATCCCTGAGGAGGAGGTGAGGTCTTGGTACCCAGGAATCTACTGTGGGGTGGAGCATCGCCTTCCATTTCCCCTCTGACATTCAATCCATCATCATATTGACCATACCAGTTCTCAGGTTGAGGTGGCAAATACCTACAAGGGTGTGTGAATACCTTACCTGTCCCTAAGGGTTCCTACACACTACCCAATCACACAAACAAAGTGAAAAATAACCAAACATACAAAAATATTCCCCCACCAACCATAGGTATATGTACATATAGAGATTCATGCTCAAACAGCATCTCACACTACTCCTCCATAAACACGTGCAAGGTACACATGTAAATGAGGTGACTACAGGCTGTAAATATATGCCCGCCTCCATGTACATACTCACTCGCTGTGGGACGGGCACGTCCTCACTGAGTATGCCTATGTTGCGGACACATATCAACACCTAGAATGTCTATATGTACACCTTGAAAATTTTGTACGACCCATTGATTAAGATTTACACTTTACAAATATATATACACATACAATAATAAACAATTCTGGGTCGCAGAACTGTATCACTATGTCCTTAGACCCCGTCTACGAATGTATTCGTGGCTTTCTGCTTGACCTCGTTGTATTTGGTCAACCAGTCCTTTCATTCGTCGGTACACATAGAACAGTCCAACGTACATAATCGCCACAAGAGTGAGAAGGATTATCACTGGGTGGATGAGCAAGTTGAAGAAGGAAGTGGCCTTGGGACTATATCCGAACAAGCTCTCCCACCAAGACACTTCCGTGTCCGCCTCAAGGTTGTTCACAATTCCTGTGATCTTTTTAGTGTCATGTTCCAACTGAATAGTGGCTTGGTGTTGGGAATCTTTCAGTTTCTCCACGACATCCTCTTCCTCATTGAAGTCTAGCAGGAGATTTCTTAGTTCGATGCCAACCCCAAGAGGAATCGTCTGGAGTCTCACAGGGGTGTCTGGACGGATGTCGAGCCTTTTTTCAGGTGTCACCGAAGTTCTTCCCTTCTGATCTGCCATGTCAACGCCTAATACGGGATTAAGGGTACAGTATGCTCCGGGGAGGAGTATGCCTCTTTCGGTGCAGTTAGTCGCGTGGCATTCTGCATTAGATACCAGCACCAATATCCTTGACCCATGTCTTCAGGAGGGCATTGGATTAGCCTTCATATCACAGGACCCCTCGGTATCCCAACACTGGTGTAGGTCAGTATATCCGAGGGGAGCTGTGGATGAAGCACTGTTTTTGTGGTTCCTCACAATTCTCAGGTTTGTGGAACTATATCCCTGTCTTACCAAACCCATTATTTTAAAATCAAGATATGGGTGTAATGCCAGGGTTACCTCCCCCTGTCCAAAGTTTCCTAACTCCAGTTAAACACAAAAGAATCAGCCATACTGTTATTCGCTGTATTTAATTGCACTCGCATTAGGCCTCAGATGAAGTTGTGTTACCTGTCTGAACCCCCCAGGTCTAGGTGCACAGAATAACATGAAACACTACACCGTGAACTTATGTTACCTGTTCGCACAGCCCAACCTGAGTTCACAGTATAATAACAACTTCAACGTTATCCTAATAGAGAGCAATTAAAACATTGGGCGCAAATACACCACTATCCAATGGTTGATTCCCCAGTTGTTTTCCTGGAGTGGTTTTCTAATTATGCATTATAAATACAGGCAACACCTATATAATATAAATACATAACTACTGATAACCAGGAATATACCACAATAGAATATGTGAAAGAACCACAAAATAAAAACATAAATGAAAACAAACAGACAACTGGGGACAAACACAACAGACCATAAACAACCATTACAGACGTAACACCAGACTGAACATGCAATTTATGGCCAACTTCCTAAACTCCTCCCTAGTTGTGGTTGGTCATTTAGACCCTTAAATACATGGCGGAGCGCATAAGGCTGTAAGGAGACTCTTATGCAGCCATTTTGTCTAAACCCACGTTTTGTTGTGACGTGGCCATTTTCTATTGCCATTTCACTGGGCTTTCCATGGTTGCTTATGCCGTGGCAGTTCCTCGCAATATGTCCCATCTGACCACATTTAAAGCATTTAACAGGACCACATTTCTTAGTACTCAAAGACTCGCAGTACTTCGCAATGTGGCCTGATCCGGCACATACAAAACATTTAACAGTACATGCTCTGCTGGACTTAGGGCAGTCAGCAGTGCATGATCTCTTAAAGTTCTGCATGGCTAGGGACGCACTTCTAAATATCGTACGCTTACATCTGCGTAACACTTTCGTAACAATGTTACCTTCAGGATTCCGGATGGGATCACGATTTGGGACATCTGATCCATCACTCTTGCTACTCCCCCCTTTTTGCCCTGTAGAGGGCAAACTTACAGCAGAATCAGGCCTTGAAAAAGACAAAGCCGGTAACATTTTTGAGAAATCTTTTATGATGTTTTGCATACTGGCAACCAATTGTGACCTAGCAGCAAGCTCATCATTCAACTTGCCAATGATGGCATCCGTAGATGCTGCCTTAAATGCATTGATCACAGCATAAGACCCAGTCAGCTGTGCATCAATATCATCACCGTGATTTCTCAAATCTATCACCTGCGATTCCAGCATGCAAATTTGCTGATCTCTACATTGGGCATTCTCTGCCAGTTGTGTCTGCAACTTCACATTGTTGGCACAACACTGGCAGTGAAGATTTGGGGAATCACTCTTCATTTCTGAGTGATCAGGCTTCCACGTCTCCTCATACACACAGATTAATTTAGCGAGCATGTGGAGACGTTTGGAGGTTTTGTTAAAAACACTCCTCTTGCTAATACACAACTTATCATGTGCATAAGCCTCGTACAGCAGAACCATTATAAACCTCAAATTCCTGAAAACATTCATTGCTTACAGACATTTCAAAATGGAAACAAGTAAGACGCATCGATGATCACAATCTATCTGAAATATGCCTACTTTCATGTACCCATTTATCCAGGACAGTACAAATTTCTCAGATTCGCTCTCAAAATTCAAAGAAAAGTATGTCAATTTCAGTTTGTAGCCCTTCCAGTTGGGATGTGTTCAGCTCCAAGGTTATTCACAAAGATCATGTTCGAGGTGGTAGCATTTTTGAGGCTTTAGGATATGACAGTTATACCATACCTGGACGACCTTCTAATTACCGCAGCATCATCTCAAATTATGGAGAAACATCTTCACATAACCTTCCAGCTTCTTCAGGACCTAAGCTGGATTCCGAATTAAAAGTTAGATTTAATTCCGAAGCCAAAGATAAAATTCTTAGGAATCATGCAGGATTCAAAAAGACAAGTGTCGTTTTTACCCAAATGTCGTTTTTACCCCTGGACAAGCAGACATCTATCAGGCAGACGATCTCTGTATTTCAGAAGTAAACAGTTTGCTCTGTCCGGGTGGCAATGTCGGTACTGGGTTTAACGCCGAAAGACTATATATCCGTCCTCTGCAGCTGCTAGTTCGTGCAGGAGGACGGATATATCCGTCCTGTGATGGTGCGGGTACTGCCACTGTACCCACGCGATCAACGGCAGGAGCATGGCTGTTATACACAGCCTGGCTCCTGCTGCAACTGCCGGAATCGAAATGCGCAGTTTAACCCATTAAATGCCGCTGTCAATAGTGACAGCGACATCTAATGTGTTTGACAGAAGGAGGGAGCTTGGCGTCCCCGCAAAGAAATCAACAGATCGCATAGTGAAGTCCCCTGGTGGGACTAAAAAAGAAAATGTCAATCAGTTATATAAAGTTTGTGGAAAAAAAATTTGTCAAAATCAAATAAACCTACTTTTTTTGCCCAAAAAGTGGTTTTATTTAGTAAAAGTGTCAAAACAAATCACACATACACATATATGGTATCCCCGCAATCGTAACAACTTGACCAATAAAATGAACACATTAATTAAACCGCCGGATGAACGGCATCCATAAACAACGCAAAAAACAACGGCAAAATTCTCTCTTTTCTCCCATTCCCCCCATAAAAAATTAAAGGTAATCTATAAGTCCTATGTACCCCAAAATAGTACTAATGAAATCTACACATTGACCTGCAAAAATTAAGCCCACATACCGCCAAATTGACAGAAAAATAAGAAAATTACGGCTATTGGAATGCGGCGATGCAAAAACAAGTAATTTTTTTCTAAAAGGCTTTTTATTGTGCAAACATAGGAAAACATATAAAACGTTTACATATTTGGTATCCCCGTAATCGTGCCGACCCATAGAATAAAGTTAACATGTTATTTACGCTGCATAGTAAACGGCGTAAATTTATAACGTGAAAATTAATGCTGCAATAGCTGCTTATTTTCAATTCGCTCCTAAAATAAAGTTAATAAAAGTTAATCAATATATTATAAGCATCTAAAGATGGTACAATTACAAAATACAACTCGTCCGCAAAAAAACAAGCCCTTATACGGCTATGTCGACGGAATAAAAAAAAAGTTACGACTCTTGGAATGTGACCGTGAAAAAACAAAAAATAATCCTTGGTCATTAACATGCAAAATAGCCTGGTCATTAAGGGGTTAATGACGTCCTGCATACCTTCAGAGACTTGGAGTCCGTTTCGATCCAGACCTCTGCAGTCACAGATTCTGTCATCCTGGCACAGATCTCTATCTTTGAACAGAAAAATGCTCCTTCCTCTAGCAGTAAGATCATCCCTGAATTGGTGGAAGAATCCACAGAATCTAGGCAGGGCGTTCCTTGGATATTGGATCTGGTAGTGTCAATCATGTCAGATGCAAGTGGTTGGGGTGCTCAGGTACGAGAAACCTTCTTTCAAAGCGAGTGGCCAGAAAAAAGTTTTCTTCAAATTACAAAAAGTTGAGAGCAATATGACAAAGTCCAAAAGCAGCACAACATCTTCGGCTACACCAAAATGTCCATATATATTCAGACAACGTCAAAATAGTAGCCTTTCTGGAACATCAAGGTGGAACAAGACCCAATCTTTTGCTAACCCTTTCAGAAAAAAATCTATCTTTTGGCAGAAACAAATCTATCCGTCACGGCAATTCCTCTCAAAGGGGAAGAAAATCATAAGATTTTCTGAGCCGCAACCAATTAGATCCGGGAGAGTGCGCTCTGAATCAGGAGGTCTTCAACATGTTAGTAGAAAAATAGGGCGTACCAGAAATAGATCTTTTTCCTTCCAAAAAAAACCAACAAAACCAGCCAATTTTTTCCCCTGAATCCTCGGGACAGTCCTCTGGTAGTGGATGCACTGGCCCAACCTTGGGAATTCAGGGTGAGTTATGTTTTTCCCCCTCTTCCTTTAATAGCGAAGACCCTACACAGAATCCAGGTGGAGGAGGTTCAAATTATATTCGCTCTCTTTTGGCCAAAAAGAGGATGGTTCAGTCTTTAAAGAAGATTGTCTCTGGAGGAGCCTATCCTCCTTCCTCAGAAGAAAGACCTTCTTCATCAGGGTCCAATAAGGGTATGTTCACATGCAGTGACCAAAAACGTCTGAAAATACGGAGCTGTTTTCAGGCGAAAACAGCTACTGATTTTCAGACGTTTTTGTAGCAACTCGCGTTTTTCGCAGCATATTTTACGGCCGTTTTTGGAGCTGTTTTTCAATGGAGTCAATGAAAAACGCCTCCAAAAACGTCTCCTCCAGCATCACTGTCAGCTTGTATGGTGACACTGGAGGAGACTGTCAGCAGTATTGGGTGGTGATGCTGGAGGAGGCGGTTAGCAGGATTGTATGGTGACACTGGAGGAGACTGTCAGCAGTATTGGGTGGTGGTCTCTCCGATGACAACACTGTTTGTTTTCCCTCCCTGTTTTTACATTCTTTTTGTTAACCCCTATCCGCACCAGGACGTAACTGTCCGTCGTCGCGGGAGGTTACTTCCCGCACAAGGGCGTACAGTTACTGAGTTTTTCCCGGTGCACACTGTCGGCGACAGTGTGCACCGGGAACCGGCAGGTCAGCTGTCGCCGACAGCTGACACCCCACTCTTGCCGACCAGCGGTCCTTTGCCGCTGGTTTCGGCGAATTAACCCTTTAAATTCGGCGATCAGCTGCAATCGACGAATTTTGGGGGTTTCTAACATATCGGCAGACCCCGGTCTGAAATCGCGGGGTTGCCGATAGTTACTATGGCAAACGGAAGCCAAACAATGGCTTCCGGGTCTGCCATGGACGGAAGCCCAGCAGGACCAACCTTCGGCTGGTCCTGATAGGCTTCCTGTCAGAGTGACAGGAAGTCACTGTGTCGTTCCCGATGGCACACTGTCGGCGACAGTGTGCATCGGAAACTTGGAGATCAGCTGTCCCCAACAGCTGACACTCCAGTGTTGCCGATCAGCGGCTCATCGCCGCTGATTTCGGCAATTAACCTGTTTCATGCGAGGCTCGATTGCGATCTCCGCATGTAGCGGGTTTGTAGCGCATCAGCAGCCCCCATGCAATCGTGGGGGCTTCTGATGCTTGTGATGGCACCCGGGGGCCAGACAACGGCCCCCGGGTCTGCCATGTATATCATCCTATGAGGATCAGCCTCTGCTGATCCTCGTAGACCAACTGTCAGAGTGACTGTGACGTCACACTGACAGTTGGAATACGTTACACTACCTAGGTAGTGGTATGTATTCTAGCAGCGATCAGAGCTGCAGGTCAAAAATATAAAGTGTAAAAAGTAAAAAAAAGTTAATAATGTTTTATAAAAGTGTAAAAATGAAAGGTTTTGTTTTCCTACAATAAGTCATTTATTATAGGGAAAAAATGAAAACGTTAAAAAAAAGTACACATATTTGGTATCACCGTGTTTGTAACGACCCAAACTATGAAACTATAATGTTCATTTTTCCGCAATGTGAACGGCGCAAACAAAATAAACGGAAAACTGTCAGCATCGCTATTTTTTGGTCACCACCTCCCAAGATATAGAATAAAAAGTGATCAAAAAGTCGCATTTACCCCAAAATGGTACCAATAAAAACTACCCGTCCCGCAAAAAACAAGACCTCCCACAGCTTTTTTGATGAAAAAATAAAAAAGTTACGGCTCAGAATAGCGTGTCTCAGAAAATAAATTATTTTATAGAAACTTAATTTTATTGTGCAAACGCTGCAAAACTTAAAAAAA
Source organism: Rhinoderma darwinii (assembly GCF_050947455.1). Classification (NCBI taxonomy): domain Eukaryota; kingdom Metazoa; phylum Chordata; class Amphibia; order Anura; family Rhinodermatidae; genus Rhinoderma; species Rhinoderma darwinii. Next base: position 7,303,935 of record NC_134695.1, read on the forward strand.
ACTATACACATGGTATCGACGTAATCGTACCGACCGGCATAATAAATTAAAACGTAATTTATTGCGCACGGTGAACGCTGTAATAAATAAAGAATTTAAAGCGCCAAAATCGCAGTTTTTTGGTCACCTTAGCTCTAGAAAAGATCCTGAGGGGCCAAAATGGTCACTATACCCCTAGAAAAATTCCTTGGGTGTAGATTCCAAAATAGGGTCACTTTTGGGGGGTTTCCACTGTTTTGGTCCCTTCGGGGTGTTGCAAACCCGACATGGCACTGAAAACCAATCCAGCAAGATCTGCGCTCCAAAATCCAAAAGGCGCTCCTTGCCTCCTGAGCCCTGCTGTGGGTCCAAACATCAGTTTACGACCACATATGAGGTATTGCCGTAATCGGGAAAAATTGCTTTACAAATGTTGGGTGGCGTTTTCTCCTTTATTCCTTGTAAAAATGGAAAAATTCTATGTTTCCACAGAAAAATAGGTGATTTTCATCTTCACAGACTAATTCCACTAAATTCTGCAAAAAAACTGTGGGGTCAAAATGCTAACTATACCCCTAGAAAAATGCCTTGAGGGGTGTAGTTTCCAAAATGGGGTCACTTTTTGGGGGTTTCGACTGTTTAGGTACCACAAGACCTCCTCAAACCTGACATGGTGCCTAAAATATATTCCTAAAAACAGGAGGCCCCAAAATCCTCTAGGTGCTCCTTTTGATTCTGAGGCCGGTGTTTCAGTTCATTAGGACACTAGGGCCACATGTTGGATAGTTCTAAAATCTGCAGAATCCGGGCAATAAATATTGAGTTGCGTTTCTCTGGTAAAACCTTCTGTGTTACAGATTTTTTTTTATTACAAATGAATTTCGGCCAAAAAAATGAAATTTGTACATTTCACCTCTATTTTGCCTTAATTCCTGTGAAACGCCTAAAGGGTTAAAATACTTTCTGAATATGGTTTTGAATACCTTGAGGGGTGCAGTTTTCAAAATGGGGTGATTTATGGGGACTTCCTAATATATAAGGCCCTCAAAGCCACTTCAGAACTGAACTGGTCCGTGAAAAAATGGCCTATTGTAATTTTTTATTGAAAATATGAGAAATTGCTGCTAAAGTTCTAAGCCTCGTAACATCCTAGAAAAATAAAAGTACGTGAAAAAAATGATGCAAACATAAAGTAGACATATGGGGGATGTTAAAGAGGCTCTGTCACCAGATTTTGCAACCCCTATCTGCTATTGCAGCAGATAGGCGCTGCAATGTAGATTACAGTAACGTTTTTATTTTAAAAAAAACGAGCATTTTTGGCCAAGTTATGACCATTTTTGTAGTTATGCAAATGAGGCTTGCAAAAGTCCAAGTGGGTGTGTTTAAAAGTACAAGTCCAAGTGGGTGTGTATTATGTGCGTACATCGGGGCGTTTTTAATACTTTCACTAGCTGGGCGCTCTGATGAGAAGTAACATCCTCTTCTCTTCAGAACGCCCAGCTTGTGACAGTGCAGATCTGTGACGTCACTCACAGGTCCTGCATCGTGACGGCCACATCGGCACCAGAGGCTACAGTTGATTCTGCAGCAGCATCAGCGTTTGCAGGTAAGATCGACTTACCTGCAAACGCTGATGCTGCTGCAGAATCAACTGTAGCCTCTGGTGCCGATGTGGCCGTCACGATGCAGGACCTGTGAGTGACGTCACAGATCTGCACTGTCACAAGCTGGGCGTTCTGAAGAGAAGAGGATGTTACTTCTCTTCACAGCGCCCAGCTAGTAAAAGTATTAAACACGCCCCGATGTACGCACATAATACACACCCACTTGGACTTTTACTTTTAAACACACCCACTTGGACTTTTGCAAGCCTCATTTGCATAATTACAAAAATGGTCATAACTTGGCCAAAAATGCTCGTTTTTTAAAAATAAAAACGTTACTGTAATCTACATTGCAGCGCCTATCTGCTGCAATAGCAGATAGGGGTTGCAAAATCTGGTGACAGAGCCTCTTTAACTAGTAACTATTTTGTGTGGTATTACTATTTGTTTTACAAGCAAATACATTTAAATGTAGAAAAGTTTTTCACAAATAAATATTGAATTTAGCGACCAAATTTTTTCACTAACATAAAATACAATATGTCTCGAGAAAACAGTCTCAGAATCGCTTGGATCGGTAAAAGCATTCCGGAGTTATTACCACATAAAATGACATGTCAGATTTGAAAAAATCATCTGTGTCCACAAGGCCAAAACAGGCTTTGTCCTAAAGGGCTTAAAGAGGCTCTGTCACCAGATTATAAATGCCCTATCTCCTACATAATCTGATTGGCGCTGTAATGTAGATTACAGCAGTGGTTTTTATTTAAAAAAAACTACCATTTTTGAGCAAGTTATGAGCAATGTTAGATTTATGCTAATTAGTTCCTTAATAGACAACTGGGCGTGTTTTTACTTTTTACCAACTGGGCGTTGTGAAGAGAAGTGTATGACGCTGTCCAATCAGTGACCAATCAGCGTCATACACTTCTCATTGTTCCAGCCCAGCTTATTTTCTTTAAAGACGCTCTGTCACCACATTAGAAGTGCTCTATCTCCTATATAAGGAGATGGGCGCTGTAATGTAGGTGACAGTAATGCTTTTTATTTAAAAAAAACGATCTATTTTCACAACGTTAGGAGCGATTTTGGTTTATGCTAATGAGCTTTCTTAATGCCCAAGTGGGCGTATTTTTACTTTCGACCAAGTGGGCGTTGTACAGAGGAGTGCATGACGCTGACCAATCGGCATCATGCACTCCTCTCCTATCATTTACACTGCACTAGCGATATAGTTATATCCCTATGTGCAGCCTCCTACACAAACCCTAACATTACTACAGTGTCCTGATAATGAATACACATGACCATCCAGCCTGGACGTCATGTGTACTCAGAATCCTGACACTTCTGTATCTTTTTTGTGAGATTCCGGCAAGTGAAACCAAATCTCGTTTAGCTCCGTAATCTCGCGAGATTTCCTGCCCCAGGTCATGCATCGTGTCGGACGAGCGAGGACACATCGGCACCAGTTGATTCTGCAGCAGCTTCAGCGTTTGCAGGTAAGTAGCTACATCGACTTACCTGCTAACGCCGATGCTGCTGCAGAATCAACTGAAGCCTCTGGTGCCGATGTGTCCTCGCTCGTCTGACACGATGCAGGACCTGTGAGTGACGTCACAGCGTGATCTGGCAGAAGCTGGGCGTTCTGAAGTGAAGTGGATGATACTTCTCGTCAGAGCGCCCAGCTAGTAAAAGTATTAAAAACGCCCCGATGTACGCACATAATACACGCCCAGTTGTACTTTTACTTTTAAACACACCCTCTTGGACTTTTACAAGCCTCATTTGCATAATTACAAAAATGGTCATAACTTGGCCAAAAATGTTCGTTTTTTAAAAATAAAAACGTTACTGTAATCTACATTGCAGCGCCTATCTGCTACAATAGCAGAT